>NW_014577688.1:105864-122406 GCF_000485595.1 Priapulus caudatus
TAACCGCAAACCGGTTACAAGCGACCCTGCTAATGTTGCCTGCCTCGGTAGGAATTCCCCTCTGAACGGTGGAAAACCAAGACGGTCATCCCTGTCTCGCTATAATCCAGTAAAAGATACTATATTACCCTGAATAGTTATAGTGCATGAAAACTGCGCATCATTGCCGTAATAAACACCATCTAATGGATGCAATGAGATGTGCTCCTTGGCCGAAATATTGCCGCTATTGTGGATTTTGGAATATGATGGACAAAAAGGAGAAAAATTATGTACTTGAACAAGTCAAAACCAGCTGCTAATGGTGCGTAACTTGTGTGCTTTGAAGCAATACAATATATATATATATATATAATATATATATATATATGTGTGTGTCTCATCGACATCTCATATAGGCCTACATATATGAGGAAAATAATATAAAAAACTAAAAACTGCACACCCAAAAATTTAACATCCAAGTAAGAATCGAAATAAAACGTGAAACCCTTCATTGCGTCTTAAAACTGCAGCGCGATTAATATAATGTTGGTTTGGTCATATATTTTTTATACGAATTTATGTGCAGAAATTAGGAAAGTTTGTGCCTTTCGTCGTTTGAGTTTATTCGTGTATTATCGTGTGTCATTTCGTACCTGTGTCCTGGTCCAACAATTAAGATTGCCATAAAGTGGCAATGGCTGTAATGAGGCATGAGAGGGATAAAGTGGCGTTTTAAACTTAATTAACGACAGATACAATATCATATATAATAAGCCAGACATCGAAATAGCGTTTAGAGAAGCTGTAGAAATTAATAAATAGTAGATTTGTTATTACACTGCGCATATATTGGATGTCGTCAATTATTTCGGAGCGTACTTTGCCTAGTTATCCCCTGCAGGTCTCTAATCGTGGTTTAGCGTGTCCGCTTTAGTGTTATCTTATTTCGTGTTGCGGTAATGTACAAATAGTAACAAGGTTCAAGTCAAATTAAAATAGAAGAATACCTACAACAGATTGTAAGTTCCTGGTTGGTGGTCGCATTTATTTGGCTTGTGTGGTCAGCGTTGAGTTATTAGCAGTTCATTAATGATAGTGTCAATCGGTATATTGCGTAACCAAGACGTTAAAAACGGCTAGGACTTAGAACTTGGAAGTACAGACACTGAGGCACACTCACTGACTCGTACTCAAAGTAGTTCCAGGGTAACTAATAATCTAGCAAGCATCTACCGTACCGGCATTGGTATTTTACTACCGCGCTTATTATCTCGACCTCCTAGCCAAACGATGAGGAGTTTTGTCCAAACGCCTATATATTCTCACCCGAATCTCGTTGTTTCATTTCAAACTGCGACTCTGTGTCATGATCTTTTAGTTTTAGTTTTAGTTTTACTTTAGGCAGTGGCTACGGGTACGGTAGCCGTATATTAATGTCTCGAGGCTACGGGTACGGGAGTCCATTCGCTTTCATACTTAACGAGACAAAGATGGCGGCGGTGGCGGCAGATTTCGAAATAGGACGTGGAAGGTACTATCTAATATGCCGGACCGTACCTCGCCTACTCCACTAACGAGTCTAGGGAGTCGCCTACGCCTACTCCCTAACCCGAACCCGAACCCTAACCCTAACCCTAACCTTAATCCTAACCCTAACCCTAACCATAGCAAATAGTTACCAGGGTACGTTCCGGTATACCGGACCGTATCCAAGGTACGTTCCGGGAGTACCCTGGGGGACATAGACCCTATGAGCCAAACTTGCGTGCGCGTGTGTGCATGCGTGCTCGTGAACATGAGACGGCCAGGTGGAAGATAGGTCCGCGCCAATTTATTGTGTCTGTACCTAACATGTTTTACCGTCGTTAAATAAAGTGTTTACTTACTTACGTGCGCGTGTGCATGCGTGCACGTGTGCATGCGTGCGCGTGTGCATGCGTGTGTGCGTGCGCGTGTGTGCATGCGTGTGTGTGTGCATGCGTGCGCGTGTGCATGCGTGCGCGTATGCGTGCGTGTGCATGCGTGTGGGCGTGCGCGTGTGTGCATGCGTGTGTGCGTGCGCGTGTGCCTGTGCATGCGTGCGCGCGTGCATGCGTGCGCGTACATGCGTGCGCGTGTGTGCATGCGTGCGCGTGTGCATGCGTGCGTGTGTGCGTGCGCGTGTGCATGCGTGCGTGTGGGCGTGCGCGTGTGCATGCGTGTGCGTATGCATGCGTGCGCGTGTGCATGCGTGCGCGCGCGTGTGCTTCCAAATTTAATATCCCATGATCCAAGGGTCGAAATTCGCTATATAGTGATTGCGCAACACAAGTGATTTTCACCGAACGCAAGCGATGTTTCGTAGCCACTTGCGGCTGCCGCAAGTCAACAATATGCCAGCTACTTGCGTATTTAGAAGTCAGACCCATTTTATTTTGATTTCTGTACGAAATTGAAGCGTAAATGACTCTGAATCAGAGCAGGAAGACACAGAAGACATGGAATAAATCATAAACTAAAACAGGGAGGAAGGAAAGGGGATTGGAGTTTGGATTTGATCAATCTGTACCTCTGCCAGTTAGGAGAGCAACAGAGGTAGGTGCAAGTAAAAATCTCTTGGCGCAAGTAATTCTTTAACCTAACTTGCGGCATGCGCAAGTGTTTTTTTTAGCGAATTTCGTGGTGATACTCCATTACGAGTGTTCCCAACTTTAATGTCATTAATGGTTAGGGTTATGTTATAGGTTAGGTTAGGGTTAGGGTTAGGATTATCAATAATTAATCATTAATTATTAATGATATCAAAGTTGGGAACACTCCTAAATGGAGCGTTAGCCGAATTTCGAACCCTGCGCGCATCATCACGTGGTAAATGCTCTCTTCGTGGAATCGTGAACGATTTCCCTTATCCTTTGTTATGATCATAGGTAACATGATTAATATAGAATAATTTTAAACGCATTGCGCACGTGATGCGATAAATGTGCTTCACATAAAAGTGAGTCAATGTCGTTGAAAGCCACGTGAATGAATATATCTGCATGTATGTCCAGTATGCCTGTCAGGGCTTGACTATATTGTGAACAACACTCAACACATAGCAAGTAGACACGAGTTCCAGGTATATCCCCGTGTGCTGCAGTTAATCTTAAATAAAGTTACTAAGTGGGAGAAAAAAAAGAGGTGGTGGAAATGAGGAAATGAGAGAGGATGGAGACGAAAGTGAATAAGAGGGAACGAGAAGTGAGAAAAAGAAAGAACGAGGTAGACAGAGGGGGAGGGAGCAGGAAAGGAATAGGTAGAGAGAGGGAGAGGGAACAGGTTTGACTGTAGCGTGACATTAAAGGACACTCGCCGTCACGCGTTAACGCGAGAGTTTACGTTGTTTTTTTTCCGCGTAGGTGTTTGTGGCGAACCCGGACAAACCGAAACCCATCCTCGACATTCTGCTGCGCAACAAGGAGAAACTCATTGAGTTCCTCACCAAGTTTCACACGGACCGGACAGAGGATGAACAGTTTAATGATGAGAAGGCCTACCTAATTCGCCAGATCAGGGAGCTGAAGCCGCTAGACGACTAGCCCGGCAAGCGACGATAACCGACGGCAACCGCCGACGACTGACGGTAACCGACGGCAACCGCCGACGACTGACGGTAACCGACGGCAACTGCCGACGACCGACGGTAACCGACGGCAACAGTAACTGGCTGTAAGCGGTGGTGAGCGTATTGTGTTATTGATGCCGGCGGAGGTGAGAGGGCGGAAATCACGACCCGTGCGACCGAAATGCTAGAAGGTCTTTATAATGGCTGTTCTCTTGTCACATATCCTCGTTGTGCGACGTCTCCGCGGTGTGAGGGGTTCCTGCCACGCCTGATTCAGGTGGAATGTAGACACACACACGCACACATACATACATACATACAATACACTTGTGACACCAAATATCTTACAGCTAAACTTTGAAGCTACTCTGAGAGAAATACTCGTGTCCGAGACAAACGCTTCCTTTTAGATGCTATTCGCTCAAATTTATGCGCTAAGTAACGGTGTATGGAGAGTGTGACGGTGGTGTAGTAAGCGGGTGTTTCCGTGAATGTTCATGCATGTGATGGTGGTTCCTATGTGCACATAACTTCTTTAGTTGAGGATGACATCTGTAGCAACGCGTCACGCACGTATAATATATCGTACTGTAATAGGTCTCGGCTTCACTACACATAAATATACCGACGTCCGACGCGGCGGCGCGGAACCTAGAGGCACGCCATTGTGTATTGCAGCGACGCGTCGGATCGGCTCACGTAAACGCGCTGTCCACTTGTTACGTACGACGTCACGTGACTACATTGTTGCGTCGTAACGTCGCACAAGCGTGCGGAAAGGTTCGGTGGTGACTGTGTATCGCGTGGCGTATAGCCTGAGATCGGTGTGTGCAGCACTGACATCGTTGCTCGTGATGACACGCCCTGTAGAGGGCGCTCCTATCTAGCACTCGCTACTCGACGTGACAGCTGTGTTTTTCCCATAGTAGGAATGGTTTATCCACCCACCTCCATCCACCTTGTGATGCCTAACTAACAGCTAACGCACGGGGGTACGTAGCCTGAGGAACTGTGTACCTGAAAGGTATTAAACTTACGACAGTGACAATCTTACAAGGTAACTTTTATACCTGGTAAGTTGGTAACACCTATCACACATCTGTTACTCGCAGTGACTCCAAAGAGCCAAGCCTTAGGTGGCTCACAATGAAGGGGCGGAATTACGATTTCTTTTTGCAGCTACTCGCCTCCGGAGATAGAATTAAACTCGTGTCCTCTAATCTGTTTCATCCGTGTTCACGTATGTTTGTCGCCTGTACAGTTTGCTTGCTTGTCGGTTGATTGTAGGAGGATGCCTCTATTTGGCAAAGCTCAGAAAACTCCTGCCGAGGTGGTGAAGGCTCTGCGCGATGCCATTCTTGCTCTCGACAAGGGTGACAAAAAGGCAGACAAGGTAAAATTAAAGGACACGACACGGTCGGACGGTGACGTGCGGAGAAACCGTCCCGACTCTAATACTCTAGTACTTACCTATCTCGCGTTGTCATTATACAGACTCTTATATCTCATTTACTATTCATTCTATGTATCAGTAGTTGTGAGGTATAGTAGAGCTGGACTGAGTATTGGTCGTGATGATCAACAGTGTACGGCAACGCTCTATGTGTTAGTACACATGTGTGTGTTACTCCTATAATCAGAGTCTCTCTGATTTCTGCACACAGAGTAGGGTATCCACCCAAGTATGTAGGAAAATGGAAACATTTATTGACTTTTATTGTCATATTGTCTGATCATCATCTATATTGTAATTTTCTCTCAGGATGAAACATATTGTAGAGTTATTACAACTGCGCAGTAGACTTAAAAAAGAAATAGTAATCTTTTGTGAAATGCAATGAAAAGAAAATGTTTCAGATATTTTGCAAGTATATTACATTGCCATGTATTTTTCAATACTAGTCATAGTATTTAAGTTATTTCTCCAGTTTTGATTTATACGTATTAATTATCATTCAGCTTGTTAGAGATACTTAACAATTTAAGTTTTCCTGTCGTATGGCAACACTGAAATTTATTTTCTTATGTATGTCGAGAAGAAAGCAAACTGTACTTTAATAACAAACATGACTCAGAGTAATACAGAAATACTTGTGTGTCATTCAACGTGTATTAGAATATAATGTAGTTTAACAATAATATTAAGTGGAATTAAAGTGAGTGTGTTTGGCTGAGATCTGCGTGTGTTCGTGTGCACAGGCCTCAGAAGAAGTAGCCAAGCAGCTGAAGATCGTGAAAGAGATGCTCATAGGAACTGGTGATTCCGAGCCACAGATGGAGCAAGTGGTCGCTCAGCTCGCCCAGGAGATGTACATGTCTCACCTGCTGCTGTTGCTAATACAGAACCTGAGTAAGATCGACTTTGAGGTGAGTCGTAATGGGTGCAGTGAGCTGAGGCAGGCACGAATATCTCGTTGTATAGTTCGTTAATCGTTGTCCAAATTTATTGCTAGCGTTTAGAGTTTCCTAGAAGCTATGTTGTAATCTAGACGGTTTATTCACTCATTCTAACCGTTCTGGCCACGTTATCTGAATGTACAAACCTTCTGAAATCCTACCTTAAATGTACAAACCTTCTGAAATACTGGCTTAAATTACAAAGCGTATGAAATACTGGCTTAAATGAGATGAGAGAAACGGTAGTTAAGTGAGAGTGAGACTCGCGACTCTACTGTCGGGTTGTGCCGAGAAAGCTGAGCAATGTTGATGTTTGTGTTTCGCTCTCTCGCTCGCAGCCGAAGAAGGATGTAGTTCAGATATTCAACAACACCCTGCGGAGACAGATCGGCACCCGGTCGCCTACCGTCGACTACATCTGCACACACAGAGAAATCCTGTTCACTCTAGTTGGCGGGTGAGTCGCACGCACGAGTAGCGCCCTCTGTAGTGCACAACAGGCTTTCAGATTTGAAAAGTACAGGAGGACTACTAATGACTCCCCTAGAACACCATAGGGGACTTTTCACGCTCCATATACATACACCCTTAAGAGGCATGATGGAGAGCCTCCATTAAAAAATCACACCCTTGAGGCATGATGGAGAGCTCCACTAAAAAGCACACCCTTAAAAGGTCTGCCATTGTTTAAGATAACGACGAAGGTGTATGAAAGCTGCATTCTCATGTGCTACTGAAACAAGAGTTGGGCCAGAATAGATACTCCAGTCAAGGGCTCGCGATCCATTGCAACTCTATGGACAGGGAAAACTAGCCTCAAGGCCACGCGTGACGCGCGGCTTTTGATGTACACGATCGATCGATCGCGTACTATATATACGGCCTGTGTAGCACGCGCGCCATAACCACAACCACACACACTTGCAGCGTCAAATAAACGCACACACTGGCCAACGTCTGACAATCTCAAACAGTGAACTAAGCCGTGTCTATAATTGTAAAGCAAACTATATTACAATGGTATTAATGAAGGTACTGTTAGTAGGCTGTTGGACTGTAAAATGAAAATGTGTACATTCTAACCCTCCTAAAGATTTCTTCTCAACGGATTTAGACGTTTCACAAAATCGACCCCTGGGACTGTGAAATCCGCGGATTTCCGGCGGATCCCGCGAAGATTCTCATCGCCTGTAAAATGGAGCGCTATTTCAACATAATACACAGACTTTTGGGTGCACGATTTCAACCACTTTTATGAGGCGCGATGATTGCGCGCACCATGGCACAATGTATGGTGCGCGTGGAGCGCGGAGCGCGATCGCGCCCCTTAAAAATGAAAGCCTGGCACAACATTGTTGCGTTACCGCTTCACCATCATTTGTGTGTTTTAGTGTTCAGCATTGCTTGGCTCATTCATTCGTTAAGGCTCGGTATCAGGTAACAAGTTGTGATTGAAAGATATTCCAGGCAGTGTTTTGTGTTGTGACAAGGGAAGAGGCAGGTTTTGCAGTGTTCTTCTTCTTCATGTATAGGTTTACAGAAATTTTGTGTTCCGGGTTGCTGCTCCTTCTGCATAGGTTTTGCAGGGATGTTCTCATACATAGGTTAGAAGGAATGTTGTTCATACATATGTTCTGCGGGGTTGTTATTCATACATACAAGAGCATATTAAGTATGAGAGCGTACAACGGTGAAATGCAACTTCATGTTGTAGTTTCAGTTGAATTAGTAAACTTTACCCATTTTATTTGGACAATTCTTTGCGGTATTATTGTGCAGCAGTCCTACCTTGATAATATAAAACCAACACATGACGCACGGTGACACGTGTGTGATTCATGGTGACACGTGTGTGATTCATGGTGACACGTGTGTGACGCACGGTGACACGTGTGTGATTCATTATTTCAGCTATGAGTCTCAGGAGATTGCGCTACCGTGTGGACACATGCTGCGTGAGTGCGCGAGATTCGAACCTCTGGCCAAGATCATCCTGTTCTCTGACGAATTCTACAACTACTTCAAATACGTTGAGGTGTCGACCTTCGACATCGCCTCTGACGCCTTCTCCACGTTCAAGGTTTGCAACGATAGCGATTAACGAAGAGCGTTAACGAAGAGGGATTAGCTGCGTTGCGATTGATCAAGTTCATTGAGCGTACATTGTTTCAAGTTGATTATTTCGAGATGTAAATTTCATGATTAAGTTTCGCTCAGTTGCCGGTGGAACGGCGTTTCACGATGTGAGTTATGCAATTATTTTGAATGACAAGAACATAAATAGCAGATAAAGCCCGGCGCACACCGTGATTATTTTACTCAATTAAAATGACGCCATGAGTCATTTACTTCACGTGTGCGGCGGATTTCGTTGAGTAATTTGATGCATGCGTCATTTTACTCACGTGTGCGGCAGATTTCGTTGAGTAATTTGAGATGCTGCGTCAATTTACTCACGTGTGCGGCAGATTTTCGTTGAGTAATTTGACTCATGTGTCATTTTACTTGAGTAAAATAACTCACGTGTGCGCCGGGCTTAAGTTATAACTTCCTTGATTGTTTCAAATATACTTCACGAGTCGTTTTTAATTGATCGCATGACCGCAGACTTACTAAACCTTAATCACCATAAATTCACCAAAATTAATAATATTCTTAATAATATATATATAATATATATATTCTTTATATTATTTATTTCTTAATATTTTCAACATTAGATTTGTGAAATTTGCACTAATTCCCATTAGAAATTGTTCAGATAGCATCTGTTAAAAATTCTGACAGGGGCACTAGCTTGCTGATCGTATGATGTAGGATTTATCGGATAATACCGTGTGTTGTATGTTTGTTTCTTGCTAAATTGGGGATTGTCTGTGAACATGAAAAAACAACATTTTCTCATTTTTCTCAGATTTTAAGATATGATTATCTAAGAAAAAACATCCCAGTTGTACAACGTGAGACTGGGCTTGTAGTAGTAGGTGGGTTCCGACACAAATATAAATGCCGTTGTCGTTGCTTGCAGGAGTTGTTGACAAATCACAAGATCATGTGTGCGGAGTACCTAGAGTTGAACTACGAGAACTTCTTCAGAGCTTACCAAGGTCTACTGGACTCTGAAAACTACGTTACCAGGCGACAGTCGCTGAAGGTAATGCCCAAGCTCTTCACCTGCCAAATATAGTTTCATGCCCCGTGAGACAAAGTAGTCATGTAAGAAGACTTGTGATAGCTTCCTGCATTAATTTACTATTAGTGCATCACATGATAAATCTTTGACATTTTATTGGATAACGTCGCAGGTACTATGAAACAATTTATTATTGCTTGCGCGACGCATTGTTATTATAACGCATTGTGTTTTAATACAAATTGAATTGTTCGTTTAAGAAACTTCTATTTATGTCTTATTCAGCTTCAATATTGCCAGATAGATTGCAAGTCAATGTGATGGCACTAAAAACATTAATGCCTGTTGTTGGGCACTATGAGAGCATAAGTGCCCCGAACAACAGGCATTAATATATAATATGATTAATATCTCTAGTTGCTGTTTACAGGTTTAGAGGAAGCTCAGCCGCGCATGTCTTCTATCGCTTCTCATCCCTAATTGTTGTGCTGTTGTTTTGCCTGTATAGGCTTCTAGGAGAGCTACTGTTAGATAGGCAATAACTTCACGATCATGCAAGAAGATACATCGCCAATCCAGAAAACCTCAAGATGATGATGAACATGCTGAGAGAGAAATAAAAACATACAATTCGAAGCCATTCCACGTATTCAGGTTTGTAAGATAAAAACCGGTCTATCCTTCTCTCCGACACGTAACGATTGTTACACTGGTTCAAATAATGAGTAAGCTAGATGACTTGAACGACGAGTCGGAGGTTGACATTGCATTAAGATCATCGTAGACACTACCTGCACCGCTGAGCAGTTGCTAAAAAACATTCTCCTGGTTTTCTTGCTATATATATTATATACAGTCACCCGGTGTAAGCAATCAGTTCATAGAACTGACACCTGGTCTATAAAGGACAACCTCTATAGAACTGACACGCTGTCTATAAAGGACAACCTCTATAGAACCTGACACCTGCTCTAATAAAGGACAGACCTCTTATAAGCACGTGTCACCCTGTCTATAAGACAACACTCTATTAAAGCGGATCACCTCGTCTAATAGAAGGACAACCTCATATTAGCATGGGACACCTGTTATATAAAGGACAACCTCTATAGACTGAACCTGTGCTCTAATAAAGCGACAATCTCTAATACAACGACCACGCCTGTATATTATAAGGACAACCTCTATAGCACAGACATCTGTCTATAAAGGACACATTTGGCTGATCCATCCAGTGGCAGCTCCTGAGTGACACTTTTTCGTGTTTCGCATCGGTGACTTATCATTACCAGGTTTGACTGTTAGTCGTGACATTGAAGGACAACTACGCCGTACGCGTGACGCTGGCAGGTTACGTTGCTTTTTTTCCGCGTTAGGTGTTTGTGGCGAAACCCGATCAAACCGAAACCCATCCTCGACATTCTGCTGCCGCAACAAGGAAAATCTCATTGAGTTCCTCACAAGTTTCACACGGACGCGGACAGACGGATGAACAGTTTAATGATGAGAAGGCGTACCTAATTTCGCGCAGATCAGGGAGCTGAAGCCGGCTAGACGATGCCGCGCAAGCGATCGATAACGCTGGACAAACGCGCCGACGACTGACGGTAACAGACGGCAACCGCGCGAACTGACGGTAACCGACGCGCAACTGCCGACGACCGACGGTTGAACCGGACGGCAACAGTAAACTGGCTGTAAGCGGTGCGGAGCGTATTGTGTTATTGATGCGGCGGACGATTGAGAGGTGCGGAAATCACGACCCGCCGTGCCGACCAGAAATGCTAGAAGCGTCTTTATAATTGGCTGTTCTCTTGTCACAGCTATCCTCGGTTGGCGACGTCTCCCGCGGTGTGAGGGGTTCCTGCCACGCCTGATATTCAGGTGAATGTAGACACACACACGCACAAATAACATACATAGCATACAATACACGTTGTTGACACCAAATATCTTACAGCTAAAACTTTGAAAGGGCTACTCTGAGAGAAATACTCGTGCCGAGACAAACGCTTCCTTTTAGATGGCTATTCGCCTCAATTTATGCGCTAAGTACGGTTATGGGAGAGTGTGACCGGGGGTGTAGTAAGCGGCTTTCCGTGAATGTTCATCATGTGATGGTGGTTCCCTATGTGCAGCATAACTTCTTTAGTGTGAGGATGACATCTGTAAGCAACCGCGGTCACCACGTATAATATATGCCTGTAATAGGTCTCGGCTATTACACTACAACATAAAGTATACCGACTGTCCGACCGGCGGCGGAAACGCTAGAACACGCCATTGATGTATTGCAGCGAACGCGTACGGATTCGGCCTCAATCGTAAACGCACGTAGTCACTTGTGACGTACGACGTCACGTGAACACATTGTTTGCGTCGTAAGTCGCACAAGTGATGGCGGAAAGGTCGGATGGTGACTGTGTAGTCGCGTGGGCTATAGCCGAGATCGTCGTGTGCAGCAACTGACATCGTTGCTCGTGTGACACGCCTTGTAGAGGGCGCTCTATCTAGCACTCGCTAACTCAACGTGACAGGCTGGTGTTTTTCCCCATAGTAGAAATGGTTTATCCACCCACTCCGCATCCACCTTGTGATGCCTAACTAACAGCTAACGCACCCCGACGGATAGCGTAGCCTCGGAGTCGTGTACCTGAAACCTCTCTAGCATCTGTAGATGGTTTTTGGGTTGCTTAACGAAAGGAGACGGTTGCCGTTTTTTTCTCGTGCATCTTCTATTTCTCGTGGTAACCATCAGTAAGATACCGTGTGTGAGTGTAGACTCGCGCGCCGCGCAGGCCAATGCGCCACCCGACGAAGCAGTTAACAGTGTAAACAGTGCGTCTTGATTGATGGCGATACCGCGCTCGTCTGTTGTTTCCCTGTCCACTATCACGCGTTACGATGGCACGTTCTAAGCACAGTGTTAGCATACGAGTGGCAGCAGTGGCGTGCGTTGCTTGCGTGCGTGCGTGCTGCGTGCGCGTGCTGTGCGGACTAGCGTGCGTGTGGTCAACCGTGTGGACCGGGTAGTGTTCACGCATAGACCTAGCTACACTATCCGGAGGGCGGCGTCACCTCCCTTGCTTGAATGGGTCCGAGCATCGCCGTGCGCACGAGATTTAACGAAATTTTGTTCTCCATTTCGGTGTTGATCGACGAATCTTTTTTCTTTCCCCCTCTCTAATATCTTCTCACCCCTCTCTCTAGTCCTCCGTCCTTCTCTCTCCCTTTCATCTCTCACCTCCTCTACTCCTGCTTTCTTCATCTATCCCCTCTCTCCATCTCTCTCTATCTCCCCCCCTTCTCTCTACCTCTCCCTCTCCTCTTCGCCTCTCTTCTCCCTCTCTCTACTCTTCTCTTCATCTTCTCTCTCTCTCTCCTCTCTCTCTCTCTCTCTCTCTATCCCTTCTCTCTCTCTCCTCTCTCTCTCGTCTCTCGCTCTCTGCTCTCTATCTCTCTCTCCCTCTCTCTATCTCCCTCTCCCCCCTCCTCTTCTACTCTCCCTCTCCCACTCTCACTACCCCTCTCACCCTCTATCTCATCTCTATCTTTCCCTCTGAGCCCCTCTCTCTCTTCTCTCTTCGGGCACTCATGGCTTGTTCTTCTTCGACACTGTAGGAACGAGGAAGCCAATAAAGACATGAATGTCGCCACACACACAGCATATATATTATATATATAATATATAGTTATATCAATACGATGATAGAATATAGATGTGTGTGTGCTTTTTGGTTTGCATATATACATAAATATATATATTTCTCGGTTTGATGGCAGGGTACGCACGCACAGTTTTTGTCTGTACTAGATTTTATGCTTGCTGATATTTGATAGGTATGTCCACGCGTTGGTCTTCACTGGGCCAGTGGTAGCTACTTCCGTTGGTAAGATCTTTGATTATATAGATAGCAATTTATTTTCACGTGATTTCCGATAGAGAGGTGAGGCTGCTTATGGTGTGTAACGTACGTTACAGCATTTATATTCACACTCAGTTGTACAGTTTGCCGGCCGAATGTCTTGTAAGTTGAATTTTGTTTTAAAGACAAGGGTAGACTGTATTACTATAATAAATTGTGTAATATGGACACATAATGTAAATAATAAACCATCTAATGATTTTATTCCATGTTGCTTTTTGTTTGTACTTACCAGTTTCTTTTCTATAATCTTTGTAACTGAGAGTTTTACAGGGACATTGATCGTTGGTTTCCGATTCTACCTCTCGCTTTCTCTTCTCACCTCTCTCTTCCTTTCACAGTCTCTTTACCTCTTACTCCCTCACATTCTTTCCCTCCCTTCCTCCCTCCCTCCATCTCTCCCTCTTCCCTCCCTCCGTTTCTCCTGCCCTACCTCCCTCTCTCTTTTTGTGTCGTAGAAGAGTAAAGACGTGTTAGTAAAACGAATGCGTAAACTATGTTTACGTATAAAAAACGCGTGAAAACAGGAGGATATAATTACGTATTTCAATAATGTAGCAGCGATTTTGATCAAATATGACATTCTCGCGCCATCTATCGGTAGAAATAATTTATATGCGCACATCGTGTGCATTGCGCGTCCATGTAAAATTTGTATAGTGTGCGCAACCGTAAAAATGCACAAATAAACGTATTATAATACAACAGCAACGTATTTAACGTAGGATAAAATAATATACATATTGTATTGATAAATGATATACTTAGCGATAGGTTTCGGCTTTTGCAAAGCTTTGGTAGTGGCATTCCCATAATCCACCCCGACATAACCATATCACACGTGGCGCGTGTTTTCAACTGTTCATAATGTTTTCAACTTCGTAACCTCGTAAATTCTAATAGTCTTTATAGTCATAGGTACTATATCAAAGACGGAAAGAGACAAAGTTGATCAAACAGACAGAACAACACTGCGGATCGCAGTAGAAAAAAACCCAAGTTTGCATCTAACTAAAGAGGAAGGTCGAAGGAAGAGAATTATTCTATTCATCGTTTGTTTTTTAAGAAAATGGTAAGTATTGGCTTGATAAAATTTAATAAGTGACATACTTTATGATAAGCTAATGCAAATGTTATTATTTGTTAAGTAAATCATTTGGAATAATTAAGCGGGGAACTCCCACGAGGATTCGCCAAGCTTAGACTAATGTCATGAAACACCACTGTCACTCACAGGCACTTGAAGCGTTTCAATAAAATATAATGCTAAATAATACGAAATCTATTTACTACCAAATTCTTAATGTTTATATACTATCTTTCACCTATTATTGCCGACAGTTTCCTGTGAATTCCGTCCAAATCCTCTATGTGTGCAACACACGCTACCGGCCGCCATGGCTGCCGCTGCACACTAACACTATATATATATAAGTCAACAATATGCCAAAAACGGGCGGTTAGGGTCGCTTCAACGCATTTTTTTCGACACTTCCTGTTAACTCACATCATGTTTATCGGTTGAAATGAACAAAGAACACCCTCACCAGCACCCCTGTCGATTTTAAAGGGGCTACCCCCACATTTACGAAAATGACATAGGTCTCAATGGGCCCCATGTTCTCTATCCTTGAACCGTTCCTGCTCACATTCCTAGAAATGGCAATTCTTAATCGGTGGGTACACACTAATCACTATATGCGAATTGCGCGGCCATCAGAACCGCAGCGAAATTCGCGGCAAAAATATTCGCACCCACATTGATTAAAATTGAGTCGACTCACTACAGTACTGTACAGGCCACATGCAGGCACTTGGAGCGTTTCAATAAAATATAATGCTAAATAAATACGAAGGAAGCAATTAACAACCAAAGTCTTATAATGTTTCTATACTCTCTTTCACCGATTATTGCCGACAATTTCCCGTAAATGCCGTCCAAAGTCAAATGCTCAATCTACAACAAACACTGGCTGCCGCCAAGCGCCATTGTTCCGCTGCACACGACCACTTAAAATATTATATTATATAATATATATATATATATAAACCTATTAACATATATTTAAGAGTTGGTTGGTACATTTCATAGATTTGAGCTATTTTTTCGTCATCAAACTAACCCTGAAGACAAAACGGTAAATTTCGTAATTGTATAAAACATGGGAATAATAGACTTTTGATTCACATTTCCTGCCCGTCATAGAATGAAAACACATACCAAATTGTAATATCATCTCCTTCTTCTCAACACCAATTAGGTGAGCTCTAGTCTCATTGACCATTCATTGTTTGCCAATGTTTGCGACTACTCTGTAGAGAAATATGCTCTATAAGAGCTGGCAAAAGTTTCAAGCACAGAATACGAATGCATTGTGTAGGTTATTTAACATGAATAAAGTGTATGTTGTGTCCCTGGGTTGTGTATAACGACGAAACAGTTGTGAGTATCTTAATTAATTACTATAATGTCCGATACTTATTCAGGCCTGCTGCTAGCTAATGCGAACGCCCTACTGTTTTAGGAGGCATATCAAACGTTAAACTCTTGGCAAATTGTTCACCGTGTGCACATTTGCGTCTCTTAGAAAAGGCTTTTTTTGGCATTTGTTTTTCGCTCTAAAATTCGGCACTAGAGTGCAATAATTTGCATAATTATCAACCGCCGCACGCAGAGTTAGATGACTCGTGGACGTCCTAGAAACGTTTATGAGTAAATTGAGTCTTGTATGTGTAGTGTCTGACATCCCAGTCAGGTATGGCGTAGCTACAGCGACCGGGTTGGTAATTTTTGTTTTGAATGTGTTCAGCACAACACTTGCAGAAATTCGATCATAGAGGTGCAAGAGTTTCGAGCGAGCATAGAGCATGAATCTGATTATTTAACATGAATAAAGTGATATGTTGTGTTAAGACCAGTAAAGTGTGAGTATTTTTCTAATAATTTCTGTGCGATGCTATATCAGGGCCTGCTGCCTATGGACGCCCTCTACGTTGCTTCACCACCTTTTACACACATCAACTGGAGCTCGCAGTAGGCAGCGGCCATCTATGCAGTTCACGTGCGCATATCACTGTTTGTTATTTATTACTATTATACTACCTATTTTTTTTAGAAGCCATAGTGGTGAGCGCAGTCTCCAGGACTATATGTTTATTATTATTAATATAATTATCTCTAGAAGCTAGAGAGGTAGGTAACATTTACACACTGCGATCATATTGTCGAATACTTGTAATTATTTTTATTTTTTGCTGTACCTGTTATTATTATTGAAATAATTCTTTAAAAAGCATCTCTAAAAAATAACTTTCATTAATAATTTGATAATGATAATTTTTCCCATCAAAAATTTCTTTGCTCGAAAAAAACCCGCGCACACGGAGACTTCCGTTCTCGGCGCTGACGCCATCTTTGCGGCAATCTCTTACGCCCTCGCCATCACAGACTTTTTTTAAAATTATATTGAAATTAAAACGATCATCTCTTTAATCAAACAACATACGAAAAATCT
>NW_014577688.1:126336-127959 GCF_000485595.1 Priapulus caudatus
CGTTGAAATACCGACGTTGATTCAACGTTGAAATACCGACGTTGATTCAACGTTGAAATACCGACGATGATTCAACGTTGATATAGCAACGTTGATTCAACGTTGATATAGCAACGTTGATTCAACGTTGAAATACCGAACTTGATTCTCTAATCCGCATGGGGTGGAGTAGGCGAGCGCGTGTATTATTACACTGTACCACTAATGCGTGAACATCCTACACTACGCATGCGCTGCAGCCACACACAAGTACAAACAGTCACCCTGTCCTAAACCCTAACCCTAACCCTAACCCTAACTCTAACTGTAAACCGACTCGGCTATCTTATATACAAGTGTCACAGTACCAAATACCGTCTATGGTGTGGTGGCGATTTTAAGCATTAGTGGTACGGGAAAAAAACACGCAGGCGGCGTTGGGCTATGGGGTTTGTGGGGAGGGGAGGTAGAAACAAATCCCCCGGCAAATGTGAAATGTTTGACGAATAAAATTATCTTGAGTAGATACCACAACTTCTTAATAAAGAAAATAAGTTAATAACTTAATAAGTAAAATTTCAACGTTGTTTCAACGTTGACTTAGCAACTCTTTTTCAACTTTTGACTAAATGTTGTTATCACAACGTTGATTCAACATACAACATTCAACACATATTCAACGTTAAAAATTCAACGTTGTTTCAACGGTGATTTGTCGACACTGTTTCAACCGTTGAATATTCAACGTTGTTTCAACGGTGATTTGTCGACACTGTTTCAACCGTTGAATATTCAACGTTGATTCAACGTTGAATCAACGTTGCATCAACAACAGTGGAATTTCAACCAAATTTCAACGTTGAATTTAGGTTGAGTGCCAGCTGGGTTGCTAAATGTTTATCTGAGCTAAAGTGGAAGCAAATTACTAGATACAATAATGTAACCCAACAAGAGTAGAGGTTACATTACCTCTACTCTTGTTGAGTTACATTATTGTATCTAGCAAATTACATGTTCAATGTACTGGTAAAATTACGTTATACATGTAATGCAGTAGCTATCCAAGTCTTTATATTTTTGTATTCTAGGAGAGTGGTAGACTAGATGACTTTGAGTCAATTCACCACTCCCCCGCTCGAATTATTATTTACAACTTGATTGATTGAATGTATATGTAAACTGCTGATGAGCAAAATAAATGATTATTTTGATTTGATTTGATTTGATTATTCACGCGAGATGGCGGTGGTTGACATGTTGCGAAGGGAGAAATTGATGCGCGGGAGCGAGATAGGAAATCGTTTTTGCAAATCAACGTGTGTTTGTGAAAGAATATAAGTTTTAACTGCATTTGCCGATTTGGAGTGTTGCTGTTATTTGAAATTCTGCGTTAGCGTTTGAAGAATCACAAGACAGGGGTCTGAACTCCCGACGAACCTTGAACATATCAAATTTCTAACTGGTAATAACATACATTATATAATTTTATACTTGCAGTTCCTGCTCACATTCTTAGAAAAGGCAATTCTTAATCGGTGGACACTACTGCTGCGTTCACACGAGGAGTTTAGTTGCGTTCACACGCTAAAATATACGCGGCTTGCTTAGCCACGGCTTGCTTAGCCGCGATTGCTCCGGCTTGCT
>NW_014577688.1:131160-133168 GCF_000485595.1 Priapulus caudatus
GAGGGAGAGGGAGCAGGAGAGGGATAGGTAGAGAGAGGGGGAGGGAGCAGGAGAGGGATAGGTAGAGAGAGGGGGAGGGAGCAGGAGAGGGATAGGTAGAGAGAGGGGGAGGGAGCAGGAGAGGGATAGGTAGAGAGAGGGGGAGGGAGCAGGAGAGGGATAGGTAGAGAGAGGGAGAGGGATAGGTAGAGAGAGGGGGAGGGATAGGTAGAGAGAGGGGGAGGGAGCAGGAGAGGGATAGGTAGAGAGAAGGGAGGGAGCAGGAGAGGGATAGGTAGAGAGAGGGGGAGGGAGCAGGAGAGGGTTAGGTAGAGAGAGGGGGAGGAGGTTATTTGGTTATAGATTTATATGACAAGTAGAAAGGTAAAATAAATGCATCATAAGCATCGACGCCTTTAGCTGGTGGTTTTATTTCTGGCAAGTAGTTCGACAACGTCCATACGAGTCCGATAGTTAAGATGACTTTCTCTGGTAATTAGATATCGGCAGAAAGTTAAATAATATAGTGACTCTCAAAATGCGATTCGCACATCCCAAAATACACCCCGCTCACTATTGCACAGTGAGTGCTCTACGTTCCGACACCCCTATGTTCCGACTATGTTCCACCTTCTCCCCCTTGAACTTCCTTCAACGTTGAAATATACAACGTCTATTCAACGTTGAAACTGACGTTGCTTCAACGTTATATATTGGTCGAAATTAGGTTGCGTTTTCACCCACCAAATATACAACGTCTATTCAACGTTGAAATCCCCAGTAGTTTGCCACGGGTCAGCGACCCTGTTAACAATGAACATGTAACGTAGCCAGATTTTGTATTGACTGGTATATGCAGCAGGGACTTTACATGCACCGTCTTCTTCCTACATTTTAGGTGAGGGCTACTGATGGAATATCATCATGTAAGTCTATGCTAGGATAACTCCTCCTCATTTTAAATGCATAATCGTTGCAAAATTCTATTCTTCCCAAGAGATACAGCGCATGCGCGAGCACCGCTTCGGTCGTGCACTACGACTTAAGAAAACTACATAATATAGCTTGCTGAGGGTGAGAGGGGTGGCAGACTGATGACAGGCGGCAGGGAAGGTAGGTGAGTGGGCGGAGGAAGACGAAGCAGACTGAGCGAGGGACAAGGGAAGCAAATGGGAAGACGGGAGGGGATAAAATTGGGTGTTTACTCTCTCCAGGCTAGGGCGCCCTCCTAATTATAAACACAGGTCCACAGATACAAATTAATACCAGACATTTATGTTGAGATACCCCCTAACCATATTAAATTAATATTCATTAGAAAATATAACTCCTCTGGTGAGATATTGCTCATGCGCTAACACACTAACGTGGTCAGATTATGTACTGGATGGTATATGCAGCGGCGACCTTACATGCAAGGTCTATTGTAGTGTAGATCTATGGCGATGCACAGTCAAACATTCAACAGTCTATTTAAACAGTAGTAACTATGGTTTATTCTAAGTAACATAGTATAGAACACAGTACGATTACAATATCAACATACGAATCAGAGTCAGAAGGCCAGGTCGCTATCCTCTCTATATTTCTCGCGGGCTTATAAAGCCCGGCCACTTCGTATTTGATCGATCCGGGTTTCCATTAACCTCTCCATGTACTCGTTTATGGCTAATAGACCTTTGTGGTCACTTCTGTCAGGATGTACCGCTAGAACGTGATCATACGGGCTAGGACATAATATGTCACTCGTTTACACCTTGCGCTTCACTTTACGTTGAATTAACGTTGAACCTCAACGTTGAGTTAACGTTGGATTACCTGTCGGATTTGAAAATATAATCAACGTTGATATAGCAACGTTGATTCAACGTTGAATTACCTGTCGGATTTAAAAATATAATCAACATTGATATAGCAACGTTGATTCAACGTTGAAATACCGACGTTGATTCAACGTTGAATTACTTGTCGGATTTAAAAATATAATCAACGTTGATATAGCAACGTTGAAATACCGACGTTGATTCAA
>NW_014577688.1:133193-136894 GCF_000485595.1 Priapulus caudatus
AGGAGGCGCTAGCGTAGTTTGTGACAGTAGGAGGCGCTAGCGTAGTTTGTGACAGTAGGAGGCGCTAGCGTAGTTTGTGACAGTAGGGGGCGCTAGCGTAGTTTGTGACAGTAGGGGGCGCTAGCAGTACAACCTTGAAGACTTCCTCTCCCAGCTCATCGCACAGGCCTGCAGTGAGTAACGTAGTAGCGTCCGCTAGACATCGGCACGACTGAAAAGTGGGTGAGGAGGAGGGGGAGGGGGAGGAGGAAGGAGGGAGAGGCAGGGGTATGTGTCTGTGTCGTCTGTGTGTGTGTGTGCGTGTGTGCGTGTGTGCGTGTGTGTGTGTGTGTCTCAGGGATGAGAATTTCCCGCGGATGCGCGGAAATCCGCGGATGTGACAGTCCCAGAGTCAGAAGTTAGAGTCAGAGTTAGGAGTCGATTTTGTGAAACGTCTAAATCCGTTGAGAAAATTTTAGGTGGTGGGTAAGAATGTACAAATCTTCATTTTACAGCCCAACAGTACCTTTATTTAATAAAGTTGTCATCTATCCAGAACACTGTGTGGCCTTAATTATCTTGTTTAATTATCGCCCGTCGCAGCATGTTCGATGAGTCACTGTTCGCGTCCCCTGTTTGCGTCAGTCAGTTGATAATAACACGAAAGTGAAACTGCGCTATGATCAAGTAGTACATTAGTAGAAGGGAGATAACTCTGTAAAGCCTGGCGCACACGGCGAGCTACGCCTCTCACAACGCCTTTCTGCTTATAACTAGGTACAGTACAGTACTGTACTGTCTAAGCACGGTTCTATGGTAAGCACTTATTTCCATACCTCAAACCGCCCTATCCCAGAAACCACCGCAGCCTACGCCACACGCAGCCTACGACCTAACCCTAACCCTAACCCTAACCCTAATTTAATTTAATTAACACTAATAAATTAAATTAAATTAAAATTTTAATTAAATTGTTGTAAATAAATCATGTAAATAGTTGCGTTCATTGGGAAATAATAGTTAAATGGATAAAGATTGAAAAATAAAAAGATGGGATTCGAAACAACAACCTTCAGATGTACCGCACGTCGGCGTACGCTCTCGGCTATTCAGCGTTATTGTAATAAAGAATTATGGATGTGCCATGCATACATGGATGTGCGTGCGCTGCGGTGGTTTCTGGGATAGCTTAGACCTAGGGCGGTTTGAGGTATGGAAATAAGTGCTCACCCGGTTCTATAGACAATTGACTCACAATGATCATGTGATCATGACACAATCAGATATATACTCTATACACTCTGTGAAAAGTACATCTTCTGACCAATAGCAGTTTGAAATCAGTGAGTAAACGTAGGGATTTTAGAGCTTTTTACTTCAATCTGAGGCCGTTTGAAAGCTATATTAATTATATGATTGTCTCACAGCTTCAGGGGAGCTTGCCCCCCCCCTAGCAGGGTCATCACCCATGCACCCGACAAGGGGGCCTATGGTGCCCCCCTAGACGCCCGGCCATTTTCTGTTTTTTGTCATTGCCCATTCTCATCCGTGGTGTCTGCCTGTGTGTGTGTGTGTGCGTGTGGATATGTATGTGGGTGTGTTTGCGCGTGTGCGTGCGTGTGTGGGTATGTGCGTGAGTGCGAGCATGAGATAAGTTGTTGTCGTGATGTTTGCAGGGTACGGTGCTCATCAAGTCAGCAGATGAGCTTCAGGGATTCAGTAAGGGAGAGGAGAATGTGCTCGAGCAGCAGATCAAAGCCATAGCCGATACAGGTACGTGCGTGCGTGTGTGTGTGTGTGTGTGTGTGTGTGTGTGTGTGTGTGTGTGTGTGTCGTGCGGTGCATCGCCACGAGTGTGTCTGTGTAATGTGTTGTGCGCCGTGTTATCCGTCACGTCGTAGGGTGCACGTGTTTCTGTAAGCCAAAGAAGTACAAAGTAGCAGCAGTAGCATCCAGCAGTTAGCAAGCAGTAGCAGTAGCAGCCACGGGTGGCAACAACAGCAGCCACCGCGAATCGCACATCAGCTAGCTTGTGCAGCAGCAGTTAAAGTAGTGAGTAGTAGTAGCAGCATGTACTAAGCAGAAGCAAGCAGTAGCAAAGGCGTAGCAACAGATAGCAAGTAGGAGTAGCAGCAGTAGCAGCAGTTAGCAGCAATAGCAACAGCAGCAGCAGCTAGTAGTCAAGCCAGCAGCAGGCAGGCCCAGTTAACAGCAGTCAGCAGTAAGTAGCAGCAAATATACACCAACCAAGCAGCAAGTAGGCCAGTACGTAAGCAGCCTAGTAGCAACCCATCGAAACCGCGGCAGTAGCAACCAGTAGCATCCAGTCGCGAACAGCAGTAGCCAGCAGTAGTAGCAGCAGTTCAACAGCAGCGTGTCAGCAAGCATAGTACAGCAGGCAGCTTCAGGCAGCAGTAGGCAGCAAGGCAGCAGTAGGCAACAGTAGCAGTAGCAACAGTAGTAGGCAGTAGGCAAGTAGTAGTAGTAGCAGGCCGCAACAACAGCAGTAAACAGCAGCCAGCAGGCAGCAGCAACAGAAGCAGCCGTAGCAGTATCAGCAGTAGTAAGTAAGTAAGCACAGCGCAGTAGCCAGCAGTACCAGCAGTTACAGCAGCCAGTAACAGCAGCAGTAGGCAGTAACAGCAGGCAGTACCAGTAAGCAGCAGCAGAAGTGAGCAGGAGTAACGGCAGAGGCGACGTAGCAGCAGCAGAGCAAGCAGTAGCAACAGTAGCAGCGATCAGCAGTAGCAACAGTATTATATTATAGCAATCAGTACATATATTCCCGTTCCATATTGTTCTCTCCTTTCTTCCTCTCCCCTGTCTCTTCGCCCTTCTCGTCTCATCATTTCTCGTCTCTCACTTTCTCATTCACACATCTCTCTCTTCCTTCTTCTGTCCTGATCTTACTCTCTGTTGTTGTCCTACAATCTCTCTTTTTAGTATCTCATCTTCTTCTCTCGCTCTACTCTCACTCGTCTTTCTTCTTTCTCTACCCATTCCTTTCTCCTCCCTCGCTCGTCATCTCTCTCTCCTACCTCTCCTCACTTCCCTCCTCCCTCCCTCCCTCCTCCCCCTCCTCCCTCCCATCCGCTTCCCATCCTCTCTCTCTCTCTCTCTCTGTCTCTCTTCTGTCTCTCTTTGTCCTCTCTGCTCTGTCCTCTCTCGTCTCTGTCTCTCTCTCTTCTGTCTCTCTCGTATGTCCTCTCTCTCTCTCCTCGTCTCTGTCTCTCTCCTCCCGGACTCTCTCCGTCTCTCTGTCTCTGTCCTCTGTCTCTGTCTCTGTCTCTGTCTCTCTTCTCATCTGTCTCTCCTCTTCTCTGTCCTCTGTCTCTGTCTGCTGTCTCTGTACTCTGTCTCTCTCTCATCTCCTCCTCTCCTCTCTCCTGAATAAACCTCGCTCCCTTTAAATGGACGTTCCTTACTTTACTTTACTGGGCTGATCCCCCGTACACGTCGCCATATGCGGCCTATACGCGCCGTAGGGGCCAGGGCATCTTACCTCACCCTACTCATCTCGGTCAGTACGGAGTTCACAGCAATGTGTACTCGTTTCTATCAATCGCAACCGAATTTCTCTTATGAGTTGAGTTTGTGTGAACTTAAGATAATCCAGCCATCGCTACATGAATACGCATTATCGCATACGCTGTCCATTTACAAACGTGCTGCGATGTCACGGACGGCCCGATGGCCATTGAATGGTCTAACCGTACGATCGG
>NW_014577688.1:138351-139713 GCF_000485595.1 Priapulus caudatus
GTGTGTGTGCGCGCATGTGTGTGTGCGTGTGCGTGTGCGCGCGCGCGTGTGTGTGCGCGCATGTGTGTGTGTCTTTCGAAGGCGCGCGCGTGTGTTTGCGTGTGTCCTCGAACTTCAAGAGCGTGTGTGTGTGTGCGCGCGTGTGTGTATATGTGCGTGTGATATATAGGTAATATCGTTTCGGTTCGTTTCGTGCTGCGGTGAAGCTTGAAGGCAACGTCAGACTTGTCTCTGTGTCTCGTGCGATGTAAGTCGTTGACGATGGAGATCACAGAAAAACCAACACGTCTTTATGGTAACAGATGAGATGATATTTTATTCTACTCAGAGACTACTGATGCAGACTAGTGTAGTACTGCATGAGAAACTGTCAACTTTGTAAGAACTTTGTAAAACTTGTAACCTTCGTAAGAACCTCGTAAGAACTGGTAAACTTGTCACCACTGCCCGCGCGTCGTGCGCGGACTCGCGGTGTCAACCCACGCCCACGCGCGTCGTGCGCGGACTCTTTTTTTCTGTTCTGTCTAAGCTACTTTATACTCCCCCAAATAAATCAGCCCCTTCCCGTGCCTGACCATTGGTCAGACACTTGATTTCTTCTGTTCGTTGATTCGTTAACTAAATTATTTCTACATGGTACACTATGACGTAGTTATGGTGTACTGGACTGTGCGGCCATAAAGGCAATTAGTGGGATTCTACTGAACTAAAAGATAACTATTTCTTTGGTGTAATGACCTCGCGAAGCCCCATCTATATAATAATTTGAGTAGTGTCGTTCTGTTTGTTCCTGCATAACTTATAGACGCGTGCACGAATTCGGCTGAAAATTTTCGTGCTTCATTCCTACGCATCACGTTCGATTCTAACACTTTGCTTTTTGTTATTTATTGGGTTTAATGTTTAAAAAAACCATATTTAGAAAATCTATATATAGAATGGGACTACGTGAGGAGCTATCTGAATATCTATACATATGTTAACAACGAACACCACGTATCTTCTCAAACTCACTCTATACTCTCTACCTTCTAATAATTCTAAATTACATTAACACTGTTACACGTGTGTGTGTGTGTGTGTGGGTGGGTGCGTGCGTGCGTGCGTGCGTGTGCGTATGTGTGCGTGCGTGTGTGTGTGCGCGTGCGTGCGTGCGTGCGTGCGTGTGTATGTGCTTGATGTTGTTCATGTTTACTCTGCGTTTGCTTGCGCCTTCTGTGGCAGCTGATTTTTCCCATAAAGCCGTTCGTTGACAAATTCTACAAGACACACTGTCATACAAGCACCATAAAATATAACAGCTCGAAGGGGGGAGGTATTATTAGTCCATCTCTGGGATAATCGTTCTGGTTTCATTTTCTC
>NW_014577688.1:143635-147722 GCF_000485595.1 Priapulus caudatus
ATAGAGATATATCTCTTCTATAAATAAAACAAGTGATTGATTCGATTCATTTGCCAATAAACGTTTAATCTTCACTAGAGCAATACCCGTGCACAACGTGGAGAGTATCTTTAACCATTTATCTCTCACTTTTATTTGAGAATGTATTTACAGTAAACGAAAAATACTGATATTTAGACTCGAGTCATATATCAATATTTGTTTCAAAAAAGTTGTATGTAAATATATATAAAATCTGAAATTTTACCTTAAAATGACATGTAATTTTTCAAAAAAAGGGAAATGGGGTGATTTCATAGTACAATTTCACTTATTTAGATATTATTTTTGAAAATATTATTCTGGTTAGAAGCATCAATAATAAGTCAAATTCGTTAAAAAAAATTATTGAGTAGTTTTGAAGATATATTTTCTTGAAAGTCAGTGCATGGACGGCGGCGGGCAGGGTTACACTTCCCGTTGTCAAATATTTGCACACACGCGCGCACACACATCACACACACACGCGCCCGCACGCACACACCGCATTCACACACATACGGGCATGCGCAATCACAATCACGCGCATGCACACGCGCACGCACGCACGCACGCACGCACGCACGCAGGCACGCAGGCAGGCACACACGCACACACACACACACACACACACATACACACACATACACACACATACACACACACACACACACACACACACACACATACACACACACATACAACCACAACTGCAGCCGTCTCTCGTTGGGGTTTGTCTTAAATTTTCGCCTCACAGCTGTGCGCGGCAGTGATTGGCTGTATATATACATTGCAGCCGCAATGGCTTTGGTGTGTGCGTGTGTGCGCGTGCCGGTGGGCGTGCGTGCGTGCCGTACGTGCGTTTAGTGTGGCTTGCTATGCTAGGTAAAGGCTCCACCTAATTAAATGCTTATTATTATACCTTTAATCTACATATAGTATTTCTATATTATCATTAAAACCCGTGAGAAAACACATTAATACTTTAACACAATTTCAAAAGGTTATGGCATGTATAGTGTGGTATGTGTGTGCTGTTAGACAATGGAAACGGCGTCTAAAAATGTGAGAGCATTGGGAGCCGGATAAGCGCGGGCACGGTTACACCTCCCGTTGTCAAATATATTTGCACACACGCGCGCACACACACACACCACACACACGCGCGCACGCACGCACACACCGTATTCACACACATACGGGCATGCGCACGCAAAATCACACGCGCACCCACGCACACACATACCACATTTACACACACACGGGCGCGCACACACGGGCGCGCACACATACACGCACACGCGCATGCACACACACACGCACACACACGCATACATATACTGACTTCGGAATAAGATTTTTCGGCGGATCGGCGGAAATCGGCGGATTGACAGTCACAGGGGTCAATTTTGTGAAACGTCAAATTAGTTGAAAAAAATGGGGGAGGGGGTAAGAATGTAAAAATTGAAATTATACCTTGAACAGTGTAACAACCACGTTACAAGGCAACCCCCCCCCCCTCATGCGACGCGGGATCCCCGCGTCGCTACATCCATTCTACGGCGTTGCCCCTAGCAACCGTCGGCAATCAATAGCTCAGTATCCGCGTGTATATGTGTATATATGTGTATCGGTATGTGTCCCTATGTGTATCGACGCTGGCATGCTATAATTGAGTTACAGTGGCGAGTGCCGCTAAGTGACCTATCACTTAGAAGGCACGTGACCAATTAGCCGGCGCCATGGTGAAGGGAATCCTCGGAGGAGTCCAATAATGCAGTTAGCGGGTCTCTTTGAGGTCCGAGAGGATCCTAGAAGGGGGCCGGTAATGGGATTAGCGGGCGGCTTTGAAATCCGAGAGGATCCTCCGAGGAGGTCAATAATATAATTATCGCGACGTGACCAATTAGCCGGCGCCATGGTGAAGGATAGGGAATCCTCGGAGGAGTCCAATAATGCAGTTAGCGGGTCTCTTTGAGGTCCGAGAGGATCCTCGAAGGGGCCCGGTAATGGGATTAGCGGACGGCTTTGAAGTCCGAGAGGATCCTCCGAGGAGGTCAATAATGTAGTTATCTCGAGCCCAGGAGCTCGGGATTGTGAACGGCGCATGCGTGGTTCGCGGTCGTGCCCCGTGTATAAAAGGCGGAGCGCAAGGAAAGTCGGGGAATTCGCTCCCCAACCAGGCGCCACTACGCACGACCGCGACCACAGCTCTGTACTCTGTACTTGATGTACCAACAGTAAAACTTCAGGCTCTAACTTTGAACCATGGTATAACTGGCTTTCTCCTTATCTATGTCTTTTGGCTATGCATATAACATCAGAATATACAACTATCAAGTAACGTAAGAACCTTCGTTACAACAGTGCCTGACAGTAGACTGACAGCAAAGTCAACAGCGGGTGTTACAGATAGCCAGCGTGTACCGCGCCTGCCGCTAGTGTGTACGATGTACGTGAGTCATGGCAAGCAGCGGTGCCGATTGAT
Organism: Priapulus caudatus; assembly: GCF_000485595.1. NCBI lineage: Eukaryota > Metazoa > Priapulida > Priapulimorpha > Priapulimorphida > Priapulidae > Priapulus > Priapulus caudatus. Next base: position 146,142 of record NW_014577688.1, read on the forward strand.
GTACGGGCGATCGATTGTTTCATGTCTATGGCGCGAAGCGATGCCGTGTGTGGAGCATGTTTATGACTGCGTAGGAGTGACGGGCGCCTGGGAGGGGAGAACGAAAGTAAAACGAATTTACGAAAACCGGTAGCTCCTTCGTCCTATCGTTTCATCCTATGAGGGGTTGATAATTATTAAAGATGCGGACTCCTATTTCTATCACTAATATAGTGTACAGTATTTTGTAGTATTTTATGACATAGCACTGTCTGATATGTGTTTATTGACAAATGCTAGATGTACAGGAAATACCAGAAATCAAGTAAGTCAGGTTTAGAAAAGAATTATGAAGATTGAAAAGCATGAAAATCGAGATTTACTCCAAGCCGTCTTCGTCGACGCCGTGATCTTGGACGTTGCGGTAGCAGGTGATTCACATGCTCTGATTGGACTGCGCATGCGGATTTGGCGATCTTTAAAGTTGGTGCGGGTTTCCACCGATGAATGCCAAAGTTTCTTCGAGCACATAACTTTTTAGAAAATTGTCTCCAAAAGTCACTTTACAATGAAAAAAATCACGTTCTAACTTAGCAGAATGTATTCGCGCGAGCACACGTGGCACGATTTCGGAAGAGATACGGAAAATGACACTTTGGCTCTTTCTACTATTATATAGTAGATAATTTTAGTTCATCAGTCTCACACGATAGACTGTTACATCAGGTGTATTGTTTTCTCAGGTGCCAGGACAGTGATCAGCATTGCCAGAGATCCCAAGCTACCGCTACACGTGCCTGAAATACGATAGAGAAACAGTAAGTGTGCTCTTATTAAATCATGTCCGCTTTGCAATTGTTCCGACGGCATTTTCGATTTTTCCATAAAAAAATTTTACAAGCATATTTTTCCCACATTAAATATTCACATCTATTTAACCTTTTTATAAATACACGAATAATTATCATCGTTTTAGTTCAGATTTGTCACGTGTATGTCATGACTAGGTGTTAATGTTTTCACACGTGCATTCCCTAATCAAACGCAGCCGCATGCTGGCGTACAGTGTGAGAAAGAAACAAATGTGAAACTTGTTCTAATTACGAGAGATAAAATGTTTTTTTTCTCCAGATTTCAAGTATCGAAAAGCACAATATATTACTATCAATATGGGTAACTGTCTTCACACTGCATCAGTAGCGTGCTCCACATGTAGAATCCTAATGTCACTAGGGTGCCGCCACCCATGTTACACTTGCAGAGCGTGCCTCGAATGTGACAGCGAACCAGTGGTCTGCACAGATTTCAGATTACTAGAAGCAGCTGATAACGGTAATACGGATACGGTCAAAGCGTTATTAGATGAAGGCGCTAACATAGAACACGCGGACGTGAATGGCTACACCGCAGTAATAGCAGCAGCTGCTAGAGGTCATACGGATACGGTCACAGCGTTATTAGATGAAGGCGCTAACATAGAACACGCGGACGTGAATGGCTACACCGCAGTAATAGCAGCAGCTGCTAGAGGTCATACGGATACGGTCACAGCGTTATTAGATGAAGGCGCTAACATAGAACACGCGGACGCGTCGCGCAGGA
>NW_014577688.1:152026-154317 GCF_000485595.1 Priapulus caudatus
GGGGGTTTGCACAACCGCCCCCCCCGGGCCCCCCCCCCAAGGAAAAAAAAAAACAAACATTTTTCCCTTTAAAAATTTGCAAGAATTTCACCTCAGGTATGCACCAGATCGCTCTATTTTAGTGTAATAATTGCAAAATATCCATCGTGCGGGAAGGGGGACATCCCCCTCCCACACACTACTCCGGCTCAATCGTTATTCTCCCTCGCTCGGTCGCTTCGCGCCCTTACAAATTGCTAACATTTAAAAACGAACCCCCTCCCAATATAAAGCTGGCTACGGGCCTGCTATTGTAACGTTGAATAAATTCAAGTCGGTTATAAAGCGAACAGTAGGATTGTCACAAGGAAAACGTTGTTTTATTTCGCACAGCACTTTGTCGTTATAACCGGCCACGTTCTTTCTCCGCGTCCCCTTTTATACCTCTGGGCGTTCCCTTACCGTCGGCGTGTCCTTTTTCGCCTCGCCGGCCGCTTCGGCCATCGTCCCTATTGGTTCGGCCTCGGACATTAGTATGACGACTGACCACCTGGTCTATCTTACGCCAGTGTGGACTGTGTCCAACCCCAACCCTTTGGCCCTTGGCTGGCTGCCAAACTGTCCCTGGTAACTTTTATTCTGCATGCGTTGCTTCGTAACAGTGGCTATTATTATTTTAGCCCACTCTACTGCGTGCTCGCTACAATCTAACACCTTCTGTGCCCTCTAAACTAATCGCCCATCTGCCGTTGGCATAATTACCAATCTTCTAAGCGTTGCGATGTTAATTATTCAATGTGCTGTTGGACGCTTCTATAATCGTTGTCCCTCTAATTAATTTCTCTAATACTCGTGCCACTATCGCCTATGCTCTCTATTCCTACATTTCAAGATTAATTTCCGCTCTCATGATTTCTGCTTCATTACACTATCATGAGCGATGGCTGGATTTTATAGTTCACACGAACTGAACTCGGTTATATAGAGCGCTTATATCGTATAGTCTATGGGCTTATGTAACATTTTCCAGATTTGTAATTTTTTTGGGTAGATTCTTGGCACTCATGTCTAAACACATCTAGAATCTTTACTGATTAAGAAAAAAATGGGTGCCAGTTTTTTCATTAACATTTAGGGCCTCCATTTTGAATTTCAAAATGGCCATCACGGAAAATCTTTTTTTTAATAATTGCCAATTAACCATAACTATTCATTCAAATGTCATACAATATTTATTCTATTTTATTTAAACTCAGTTAAATGGATCAAAGATTTATTGGAAACAAAATTTGAGCACTCGAAATACTCTAAATTAGCAAAAATCCAAGATGGCCACCATATTTCAGGCTTTTTCTACGTAAAATGCCATACGTTTGTACCAATGGACATTGGAAGATTTTTTTGGTGTCTAACCATATGTTTTCAGTTGGCATATGAGGATTCCAATAATAACAACGTATTTATGATTGGAACACTCTTTACCATCCTCTAAAACACTTAAAGATACTCTCCACGTTGTGCATAAAATGTTATCGATTTTTCGTTTTCAACTTTATTCGATGGCTAACACTATGTGCCACCTGTGTACATGCTCATGTCTCCATATAACGGTACATGTAAACCGTCAGAGCGTTTTTGCTTGCCAACGTACATGTGTAGTAAGCAGCGGCTGACGTCATTATGACGTCAGAGTCAGGATACAACCACGATATTCACTAGTAATAAATAAGCCAGTATCATTCAGTGTCAACCCTGCTACAGCTGTCATTACATGTATTCATGTACATTCATGTACATCTGCTAGTGATCCAACAAGTATCCCACGCCCAAAATAATTCTAACACCTCGCAACACACCTTACTGTAGTGCGGCCGGTACAAGCCGCGTGTTTGTTTATATTAGCTTTGTGACGTCAGGATGAGTGGTGTTCGCGCGTTCTGCGATGAGAACCTTGTAATTTCTCAGAATTTCTCAAGGTGCATGGAACATTTTACCAATTTAGTTAGTCATGGATATGTCGCAGTAAGTACTAACAATAGATATTTCACATACGTTCACCCATTTTGCACACAGGCGGTCACTCATTGTGAAAAATAGAAAACCCCCCGATTTCTCCGTTTCGATTTCTGACATAGTAGCCGATGTATAAATGGATATTTCTCTGTGATTACAACTCGGATTAATTTAATTTTACACTCGTTTTAATGGTAACATATTGTGGTAAAAAAGCGCGTCAGGGATTGTTATTAAGTGCCGTATGTTATTAGTTATGCCTCTTTATTCGCTAAAATGTTAAATTTAAACGTGCGACT
>NW_014577688.1:154584-155977 GCF_000485595.1 Priapulus caudatus
GCCAATAAACGTTTAATCTTCACTAGAGCAATACCCGTGCACAACGTGGACAGTATCCTTAAGAGAAATAATGTAGAAAATCTAATTGAATATAAAATTCAATTAATAAGTTGAAGATGGATATTTTTTTAAAAGGTACGACAATTCTACATGTATGAATCAGGAGTTACTAGTTGTCATTGCTTCAATCATCTTCTAGATCTTCGCCAATCATTGGTGGTGTAATGTTTGTACAGCTGTCGCCTTCCCCACCACATTTGCAAAGTTCGGTACAGACCACATTGTTTCCTCTGCATGAGCACCTTCGCGAACACTTTGATTTTTCACAGTTACACCTGACGAGCTGCAGCACTAAGACCGGGGCTGGTGCAACCTGAGAAAGAACTGTCAGTAGCTTTTTGTCTAGGTTTCGCCACCCCAAGGTCAGAGGGTCCAGACAAGTTGGTTTCAATACCATATCCTGGTGCCAGATATTAGCCTGGACATGGGCACGGCGTATATGTATATGTTGAATCCATGCTCCCTGAGTCGGTGGCAGTTCGTCAACTCCTTGTTCATCTTTGAGTTGCTTGAACAAAAACCATCTGAGCATATTTGCTTGCCCAATGTGGACTCTACTTGGACAGGAAAGAGAGCAAAGAAACTCTTCACAGCCATGTATAACTTTTTCGGACGGTTCATCTCCTTCGCCAAGACCAGCTAGTGCTATCAGAATAGTGGGGCTTGCCTTCAGGAAAGTTGCAAAGCATTCCTTCCTTCCTTTTCCTTGGATATGTCACAGCCTGTGAGAGCATGCCAGTTTATCAAAGCTGCTGATTTCTCCGGTCTAAGCTTGTTATAAATAGGCTGTAGGAAGACTTTTCGTCGTCTTTCGCTTGTCCCCATAATTAGCGCAGAATGGTTGCCAAGTAGTGGCGTTCTTCGTAGAGCCAAAAGCAGCACATCTGTGTCTTGAGAATATATGTGGACATTAATCCCGTTGCTCGCAACTTCTACAGCATGATAAATCATAAGAGTGTCCGCCTCTTCCTGTGTGCTGACACCGGGCATTATTTCACATTCATAATTCGTCATGACCTCCTGCCGTGTTGCAGTCATGACCTTGCCGGTACTGTAGCGGATAAGCTGATAGGAAAGGTAGAGAGTTAGCGAATCCTTTGTGCTGCTGTAGGCGAGAAACATCTTTCTGTCTTTGAAACCTGTTGTTGAGTCAGTACACACGTACACACACACGCACACATAGGCACACGCACACGCACGCGCACACGTACACGCACACAAACACGCACACACACACACACACACACACACACACACATGTAACGACCCTGTTACAAGGCTTCCCCCATCCCCGACGCGACGCGATCGCCTAGCGACGCGAAGCGGAGGTATT
>NW_014577688.1:155987-158711 GCF_000485595.1 Priapulus caudatus
ATGCGAGCAGCTGATAACGGTCATACGGATACGGTCACAGCGTTATTAGATGCAGGCGCTAACGTAGAACACGCGGACAATGATGACAGGACCGCAGTAATAGTAGCAGCTGCTAGACGTCATACGGATACGGTCACAGCGTTATTAGATGCAGGCGCTAACGTAGAACACGCGGACGTCGATGACAGGACCGCAGTAATAGTAGCAGCTGCTAGAGGTCATACGAATACGGTCACAGCGTTATTAGGTGCGGGCGCTAACATAGAACACGCGGACGTCGATGACAGGACCGCAGTAATAGTAGCAGCTGCTAGAGGTCATACGGATACGGTCACAGCGTTATTAGGTGCGGGCGCTAACATAGAACACGCGGGCGATGATGGCTGGACCGCAGTAATAGTAGCAGCTGCTACAGGTCATACGGATACGGTTACAGTGTTATTAGGTGCGGGCGCTAACATAGAACACGTGGACGTGAATGGCTACACCGCAGTAATGCGAGCAGCTGATAACGGTCATGCGGATACGGTCATAGCGTTATTAGGTGCAGGCGCTAACATAGATCACGCGGACATGAATGGCAACACCACAGTAATGCTAGCAGCTTTTAGAGGTCATACGGATACGGTCACAGCGTTATTAGGTGCGGGCGCTAACGTAGATCACGCGAACAATGATGGCTACACCGCAGTAATGGCAGCAGCTGTTAACGGTCATACGGATACGGTCACAGCGTTATTGGGTGCAGGCGCTAACGCAGATCACGCGGACGTGAATGGCTGGACCGCAGTAATAGAAGCAGCTGGTAACGGTCATACGGATACGGTCACGGCGTTATTAGATGCAGGCGCTAACAAAGAACACGCGGGCGAGAATGGCTGGACCGCAGTAATAGTAGCAGCTGATAGAGGTCATACGGATACGGTCACAGCGTTGTTAGATGCAGGCGCTAACATAGATCACGCGAGCGACGGTGGCAACACCGCAGTAATTCGAGCAGCTGATAAGGATCATACAGATACGGTCATAGCGTTATTAGGTGCAGGCGCTAACATAGAACACGCGAACGTTGACGGCAGGACCGCAGTAATTGTAGCAGCTGTTAACGGTCATCGGGATACGATCACAGCGTTATTAGGTGCAGGCGCTAACGTAGATCACGTGGGCAATGATGGCAGGACGGCGTTGGTGCATACTATCAGTAGCGGTCATACATCGTGTGCCATGAAGCTACTATCAGCAGGAGCACGTGCGGAGATGAGTCGCGATAACAATGGCAGGACGATGTTGGAGTGTGCTGCCTACAGCGGTCACGCAAGCATTGTAGCGGAATTATTGGATAAAATAAAGGCATGGCATCCTGAGGACGTGCAAACAGCGTACCAGTTGGCCGTAGATCGCGCCCGTGGCGTCACCATCAACGACGGCTATAGAAAATCTGCCGGCGCTATACTGGCGTACCAATACTTTGTCAGTGAGCTGCCCGTCGATTGTTATTGTAACATAGAACGTAAGATATCAACCTGTAATGTCAGTGGTGTGACGTCACTGTCTGATATATGGGAGACGCCAGGCTTGGGAAGATTAGAGCATCAGGAGGAATGCAATAAAATACGAGACGCCGTGCGAGACCTGATGAAGCGAGTCTGCAAGGAGATGAAAGTCTTAGACAGTGACTTCTCCTGCACGCCCATTCTGATAGGCAGCACGGCCAACCGCACAAAAGCTGGTCTGCCGGACGAATACGACTTCCTATTCGAAATCGATAGATATCGAGAAAATGTAATTATTGAAAACACAAAATCTAATACAGCTGGCTTTGTAACAATTCGCGAGGAAAACTCAAAACAGCATATTTCGGTAAATCTAAAAGAAAAATTTGTTAAGCTTTTGTGCCAGGCTGTATCGAAAGTCATGAAAAACGGAGAGCATTCATTCAATATAAAAAAGTCAAATATTTTGGCATGGAACAAAGTTTGCACGCAAATAAATATGAAATTTGTTGGCGGCAGACATTATCAATTTCTACCTATATCGGTAGATTGCACGCCGGGAGTACGAATCTCGGGCAAGCCAGCTGGCGCAACAAACTTTCCTGATGACCACTACCACGTGGTACCCAAGCCTGGCGTGGATTCAGATAATACGTGCTGGTCCGTCTGTACGGCAGTAGCAGAAAGCAATATAATCAGAAGTTTCTATCCAGTTTATCGCCAGGCTCTAATCACAGCAAAGGCATTTCTTGATCCTCGAGTACATGATTGTAATAATAAGTGTAAAAACATATTGAATAACGATGAGTTGCTTACAGACATTCACGTTACATATTTACGTGCACATAGCATGGACGTTATTCAGCTGTATATCGCCACTCGCTTTGAGCCTAGGAAACTGATTGACTCCTACCTCCTAAAACTTGCACTACTTCATGTCGCATCACTCAACCCAGCGGATCCGTTGCCATTCTCAGTAATCGTGTGTAAAATATTTGAGTACGTACAATCGTGTACAAATAAGTGCAACATGCCGCATCCTTATATTGATAATTTCAATGTTTTGGCCGAGGACTGCGGTAAAACAATCACACACGTGCCGGTCGCGTATTTGCGTGAGCGGCACGTGGATGAGTTACTGGGACGACTTGACAGCGGTCTGCGGGTGAGTGAGAGCGGACTTACAAAGGTCAGCGCTGAGGATTTGTGGGAGGAGATGGAGGAGTCGATC
>NW_014577688.1:165142-167073 GCF_000485595.1 Priapulus caudatus
AGGGAGGGAGGGAGGGAGGAAGGGAGGGAGGGAAAGGCTACACGGCACGCACGGCGTTGACGGGCACTGGACTGTTTCGCAGCTACGTGGAAGAGGTCGTGAAGGCAGCAATCAAGGTGCGCGGGGAAGAGGGAGGGAGGTAGGGAGAGGAAGGTATGGAGGGAGGGGGGCTACACGGACGAGGGGGCGGTGGAGAATGTGGGGGAGGAGAAGAAGGTGGAGCGAGCAAGCAGAGGAGGATGGGGAGAAAGGAGAGGATGAGGAGAAGTTGGAGGGAGGGGGTAGAGGAGGGGGTGAAGGTGGATGAGGAGAAGGTGGAAGGAGGAGTTAGAGGAGGAGAGGAGAAGGTGGAGGAGGAGGGGGAGAAGGTAGAGGTAGAGGGGGGAAAAGTGGAGGAGGAGGGGAGAAGGTGGAGGAGGAGAAAAGGGAGTTAGAGGATGAGGAGAAGGTGGAGAGAGGAGGTAGAGGAGCATGGGGAGAAAGTGGAGGAGGAGAAGGTAGAGGGAGGAGATAGAGGAGGCGGAGGAAGAGAAGGTGGAGGGAGGAGAGGGAGGTGGAAAAGGTCGATGAGGAGAAGGTGGAGGAGGAGAAGGTGGAGGGAGGAGATAGAGCAGAAGGTGGAGGGAGGAGGTAGAAGCTAGAGAAGGTGGAGGGAGGAGGTAGAGAAGGAGGGCGATGTGGATAAGGAGGAGAATGTAGAGAGAGAGGAGGTAGAGGAGGATGGGGAAAAGGGAGAAGAGGAGGAGAAGGTAGAGGGAGGAGGTGCATAGTGTTGGAACATAGAGCACTCACCGTGCGATAGTGAGCGGGGTGTATTTTGGGATGTGCGAATCGCATTATGAGAGTCACTATATTATTTAATTTTCTGCCGATATCTAATTACCAGAGAAAGTCACCTTAACTATCGGACTCGTATGAACGTTGTCGAGCTACTTGCCGGAAATAAAACCACCAGCTAAATGCGTCGATGCTTATGAATTCAAGGCAGTCAAAGTCCGTGTGAAGGAGACAGCTAGACTGCCGCTGGCTTCTCGCACTGACCTTGGCAGCCTTTATTTTTTACACGGAGTTAGCGGAAGGACAGTATGAGGGGTGAGATTATGATATCATTGCCTGAGCTGGGTGGCTCAGTGGTTAGGTTTAGGTTTACCTGGCCTGTGCTGAGTGGTGGCTCGCATGTTCGAGTCCCACCAGAGCCGGAACAGGCAGTATTAAAATGTCTATATATGTTTGTTCTATGTATCGTTGCGTGGGTGTTGATGTGTATGTGTGTGCGGGTGTGGAGACAAACGGTGGACAGACACAACCAACCAACTAATTAAGTAAAAAAGTAACTAACTAACTATCCTAACTAGGAAGGAATGATGGACTGGCGGAACTGGCGGACGGAAAGACAGAAGTGATGCACAACTAGAAGGATTGGATCGAGCTAGATTTTTTTTGTCTTATTATGAGCGAGAAGCCAGCGGCAGTCTAGCTGTCTCCTTCACACTGACCTTGACTGCCGTTTAGATTGCTCTGAACGTCAGACGGACTCTTACATGGTACATTTCACGTAATTCGCATAACATGCTTAGAACAGAAGCTCGTCTCACGGCGTTCCGGCACCAGGTTAAAACTACAGGTGTTAGAGCAGTTAGTTTATAAACACTTTTAATTTCGCCGAGAGATGGCGCTACGAGGTCATATTTTATTAATATAACGCAATTTCGCATTTCGAAAAGTAGATTTGTGTACAGAACACATTATAAACAAAGTCAGTTTCAGCTTAATTTTTTTCCAAACACGCAGAAACTCACACTATTCGGACTTCATACCTCAACGGAATTTGTTCACAGAAAGTTGAGAATGTCTCTGATTAATGTAATTAAGATTAAAATGTACTTATATTAAATTTATATTCAAAACTTATATAATTATAAAGATTTTAA
>NW_014577688.1:169484-170575 GCF_000485595.1 Priapulus caudatus
TACAGACCTAACAATGCACAGAGCTAACAATGTACAGACCTAACAATGCACAGAGCTAACAATGCACAGAGTAATGCACAGAGCTAACAACGCTGGACATCACAGAACACACGTGCAGGATAATCGCTCCGTTCTCTAGACAAAGCAACGAAACCACGACGATGACGCCTACAACGCACGCACACCCATGCATGCACACATGCTAGCTAAAGATCGTAGAGTGCAAGAAGCATGGGTAAACGAAATGGTACAGCGTAACCGCCGCGGGAGGGCGTCACATGATCACGCACAATCCCTGCCACCACAGACATGATGCCATCCCATAGGTAGCTCCCTATATCCCCTCTCATTGCCACACTCTGCCACCACAGACATCAACGCCATCCCATAGGTGGCTCCCTCTATCCCCTATTATCACCACACTCTGCCACCACAGACATGATGCCATCCCATAGGTGGCTCCCTCTATCTCTTCTCACCGCCACACTCTGCCACCACAGACATAGGTGGCTCCCTCTATCTCCTCTCATTGCCACACTCTGCCACCACAGACAAGACACCATGACATAGGTGGCTCCCTCTATCTCCTCTCATCGCCACACTCTGCCCCGACAGACATGAGCCATGACAGAAATGCTCACAGAGCAAGAAGATGACGTGAGCACTGAGAGAGAAAAAGAGAGAGAGAGAAAAAGAAAAAGAGAGAGAGAGAGATGGAGTGAGAGTAAGAGAGAGAAAGAGAGATGGAGCGAGAAAGAGAGAGAGAGAGAGAGAGATGGAACGAGAGAAAGAGATGGAGAGAGAGAGAGAGAGAGAGACGAGAGAGAGAGAGAGAGATGGAGAGAGAGAGAGAGCAAAAGAGAGAGATGGAGAGAGAGAGAGAGAGAGACGAAAGAGAGACGAAAGAAAGAGAGCGAGAGAGAGAGAGAGAGAGATAGAGAGATAGAGAGATAGAGGGAGAGAGAACGAGAGAGTGAGAGAGAGAGAGAGAGAGAGACGAGAGATACGAGAGACGAGAGAGAGAGAGAGAGAGAGAGAGAGAGAGAGAGAGAGAGAGAGAGATAGATAGAGAGCGGGGGTGACACCAACGC
>NW_014577688.1:172242-180435 GCF_000485595.1 Priapulus caudatus
GCTGCTGCTGCTGGCGCCATCTACTGGACGTGTCACGTCGCTGACGGCCGGCCTGCCCTCCCGCTCCCCCTCACAATCCCGCGGCTGCTGCTGCTGCTGCTGCTGCTGCTGGTCCATCGTACAGTCCGAGGCATCGCTGCAAACACAACGACATATGTATTACATCTCTGTATTGCAATGCAGTAAAAACCCGCGAGTAAGAACCTAGTTTTTAAGAACCTGTTAGGCTAAAATTTGCCAGTTATACCCCCTCTATACAAGAACCTGTTTAGCCTAAAATTTGAAACAGGTTCTTATTTTCCAAAATCTATATAAAAAGATGTGTGCACTTGGGCGAATAAGATAGATCAACATTTTGGATCCTTTTTTTGAAGACGCAGGCGCCTTATCACTTCAATTTATTACACTGTAAATGCCAATATTGAAAATCAAATAGAATTGTTATTGTTGCAATTACACATAAATACTGTATATATATTGTTTATATCTCCATGGCTACACATCAGCATATGGAAGAGTCTGTAGAATGATGAACATTCGAACCAGGGGAACTATACCGTATGAAAAACATTTGGGAATTTTCTTTAGAAAATAAGAACCTATTTAAGAACCTAAATAGCCTCAACTTGTGCTAAGTACCATTTATGTAAGAACCTGTTTAGGCTGACTTGGGAAAATGCAGGTTCTTACTCGCGAGTTTTTACTGTACAGCATTAACGATACGATACGTATCACGATACAGCCGTCATGATACAATACAAGAGTATCGTGAACAGTCAAACGTATTGATAGGTGTATCGTCGAGGTTTGTATTACGATAAGTCGACATATCGATCACTCGTCCCCTCCCCTGACTCTGCTACGATGACTCACCGGCTGCTCTCTGCTCCTGCGTTGCTCACACACGTTGCATCTTCATGCTCCTCCTCCTCCTCCTGCTCCTCCTCCTCCTCCTCCTTCTCCTTCTTCACGCAATCACCTGCTTATGCAGACAGAATGGAAACAGAAGCTGTGAAATTACCGCATTCCACACGTGTGATGAATGCTTGCACGGTGATGTGGCTTCGCCCGTGCGAACGTGATTCTACGTTATAAAGCTAGTTCATATACAAGCGCTTAATTACATTCCTGATACGCACGTCATTTCTACACGCGGTGAACTTTACCAGCTCGTTATTTCTAAATGCAGGCAGAATTTCGCCTGCAAGCGTGCCACGCCTACACGCGGGGAATTTTACGTTATGATAATGCCCGTTATTTTTACACGCGGGCAGAATTTTCGCAGCCAGCAACGGCGCGGCGCGGAACACTAGACCACTCACTGACCGCACTGCCAACTGCTGCGTCGTCGTTGCGCGCGCGACGGCGCGCGCAGGGGCGCTGCGTGTTCGGCTTTTTGTGACAGAGTATCGGGGGCTGTCGGCGACGAGATGGCGGTGATGCGAGCGGTCGCGTCGCATTGTCCATATCGTTGCGGCACCGGCTCCGCCGTTGTCTGTGCTTTGGCTCTTCCCCTTCTCCCCCTCACTCTGCCTCCTCTCATCCTCCACCGACTCGGGACTTCCCGCCACGCTCCTCTTCGGTGACCGCTCTGCCTTGTGGTGTCGTCGCCCACGCCGGTTTGCGCTGTGAGGGGCGCCACGTAATCGTTGCGCGCAGCAGTGTGCCCTTGTAGTTGGACGTGGCGAAGTGTGGAGACCAGACGATGGACACTGGACAGACATAAAACAACGCAACTAATTAACTAAATACAGTAACTAACTAACTATCTAACTAGGGACGGACTGGATACTGACGGAACTGTCCGGACGCAAGACAGAAGTGATGCACAACTAGAAGGAATGGATTGGATTTCAAGCTGAAATTGTATTTGTCTTATTCTGAGAAAAATTGTATTTTTTGCCTATTATTTTGTCTTTTTTCGACATCTGTCACTCTCTCCGTTAGTTTGCGTTCTTTCCACCGCAGTCCTTCCGTCTGTTCCTCATGAATTCGTGCTATTATTAGTATTAGTTTATTATTAGTATAGTTAGTCCGTTTTTTAGTTAGTTTAGTTTTGGCTGTCAGTGGTCAACCACCGCACACACACACCACACACACAGCACACACACACACACACACACACGACACACACACACCACACACGCAACGCAACGATCATAGAAACAAAACTACATAGACATTTAATACTGCTGTCCCGGCTCTGGTGACTCGAACATGCGAGCACTACTCAGGACAAAAGGGCCAGGTAAACCTGAACCTAAAACTAAAGGCAGCCAAGTCAGTGCGAGAAGCCAGCGGCAGTGCTAGCTGTCCTCCTTCCACACTGACCTTGACTGCCGTTTAGATTGCTCTGAACGTCACGACGGACTATTACGCCGGTACACTTTCACGCTGATTCGCATAACATGCTTAGAAAAGAAGCTGCGTATCAACGGCGTTCCGACAGCAAGGTTAAAAGCTACAGTGTTAGAGGCCATAGGTTAGAGCAGTTTCATTTATAAACACTTTATATTTCCGCCGAGACGATGGCGCTACGAGGTCATATTTGATTAATATAAGGGCAATTTTCGGCATTTTGAAAAGTAGATTTTGGCGTAACAGAACACATTATAAACCAAGTCATTTCCACTTAAGTTTTTTCAAACACGCAGAATCTCACACTATTCGGACTTCATATCTCAACGGAATGTATGTTCATCAGAAAGTTAGAATGTCTCCTGTTATGTCATTTGAGATTAAAATGTACTTATATGTAAAATTTATACTTCAAAACTTATATAATTATAATAAGATTTTATTACACGAACGGTGATTTTTTTTTCTACTTCTTCTTCCTTCTTCCTTCTCTCTTCGTCTTCTCACATGTAAAGTCTCTTAGCAAAGCATTGGCAGACTTAGACCTTATCCACGCATGCCACGCACGACACGCCAGCAGTCGGCACACATAAGCACACGCACGCAGCGCACGCACAGCATACACACAACACACACGCAGCACACACAGCACACACGCAAACGAGGAGCAAATCAAACAATTATAGACCGTAAGTAACATATTCAATGAATACATTATCCAACTGAATTAAGAACATGACAAGTCCGTTGTTTAAACCCATCTTTTTACTACAAGAACTTCATACCGAACAGATGTACAGATTTATTACACGAGGATAATCAAACGAAAATGTCACTACATTAAAAACGAAATAAACTCCCTTCTGTCATTTACAGAGAAAATTTCCTAGGCGCAGGTGGCGCCACCTGCGTTCTGTGAACGGACTCATTTATACTTCTGCACAAAATACGAATATGAAAACGTATGAAGGGGGCTGATCGGTCCGTCAAGTTTTCTATTAGCTCTGTTCCTCTTACAAATTGACGGCCTCCGATAGGACGACGCCCNACGACTGCAAAACTCATGTGACATGGAGAAACCACGCTGGCACGCTACCGGATACATGCGTGCGTGCGTGCGTGCGTGCGTGCGTGCGTGCGTGCATATCTACCGCTGTCAGTCTCCATTGTTTTGTATTAGTGCGTGCATAGGCCGGTAGGATGCGCCACCAGTAGCTTGTTTAACCGTCTATACATATAGCAGCCGTTCATTCGCGAGTCTTCCACCGATCCACACGAGGTTTTACAACAATATGAACTAGATGCTTAATCAGACAGATAACCTAGGCTGCCCTCCACCCCACCTCCCCCACCCCCGCCCCGACTCCACCCCTCCACTCCCTCTCCACTGTCTCTACACACGCATTACATAACGGTACAGTCACCGACGCTCATCAACAGTAAACATGGCAGTGAACGNCTGCCGACACGCACCCTGGTAGGGGGCGCTACCGCCGACACGCACCCTGGTAGGGGGCGCCACCGCCGACACGCACACTGGCAGGGGGCGCTACCGCCGGCACGCTCCCTGGTAGGGGGCGCTACCGCCGGCACGCACCCTGGTAGGGGGCGCTACCGCCGGCACGCACCCTGGTAGGGGGCACTACCGCCGGCACGCACCCTGGGGGACGGCGTTTGTAGAGACAACCATGGATGGCAGATTTCGCAGCGTATGGTCGTTACCGACAGTAACCGCCGGCGACGTGACGTCACGCGTGGCTGTCACGAGAGATAGCTGCGCGCGCTGTGTGGGGGCGCCACCGTAGTCGCCATTACAGTTCATGTCACCTAACACGGCGCCAGGTCACACCCGGTCACGTGACACACACACACACTTACTGCTAGCTCCCCTCACGTCTGCATTAATGCTCACGTGCATCGTATACATCGTCGTCGTCGTCACGGGCAACTAGAATATTTACGCCTCGCGTGCAGTTATTGTTCTTTCATTTGTTAGCAGAGGACGCCACTGAAAATGAACTATTTATTTACATGTATTTTCCGTCTGCGACCAGGGGGTGGGGGCGTGAGTGAGGGCGTGAGTGAGTGAGTGAGTGAGTGAGTGAGTGAGTGAGAGTGGAGTGGATCACGTGACACGAGGCTGCAGCTGTAGCATCCTGGCCGTCTGTACACACCAAAATTTCTCCCACGACTGCAAAACTCATGTGTCATGGAGAAACCACGCTGGCACGCTACCGGATACATGCGTGCGTGCGTGCGTGCGTGCGTGCATATCTACGGCTGTCAGTCTCCATTGTTTTGTATTAGTGCGTGCATAGGCCGGTAGGAGGCGCCACCAGTAGCTTGTTTAACCGTCTATACATATAGCAGCCGTTGATTCGCGAGTCTTCCATCGATCCACACGACGTTTTACAACAATATGAACTAGATGCTTAATCAGACAGATAACCTAGGCTGCCCTGCGGCCTGCCTCCCCACCCCCGCCCCGCCTCCACCCCCCGTCCCCACCCCCACCCCGCCTCCACCCCCTCCACTCCCTCTCCACTGTCTCTACACACGCATTACATAACGATACAGTCACCGACGCTCATCAACAGTAAAAATGGCAGTGAACGATTACTGAACAAAGCGTAAATAGAATTACGAAATTTCCCCTGCACGCACGCACGCACGCACGCACGCATGTCTATGTCTACCAGACATGCTTACAACACTACTAGTCAGTCTCTCTCTCTCTCTCTCTCTCTCTCTCTCTCTCTCTACACGGTGGAGTTATTTGTACCACGGACGTTGAGTGTGCCATGTTGCACACACGTTGGCACAGGCTTCTATACAACTCGTACATCCGCTGGCATTTCCTCCTCCCTTCGCACTTCTAGATGACATAAATATTAAATACAACATTCACCGATCATCATCAACAATGTATAGGTGGCGCCACAACCGTGGAAGCAATTGACGTTGTCGCGTGGTGTTGGCGTTCTTACTAAATGCGAAACGATCACAGTTGCAAGCACGCTGCACACAACTTTCCCTGCCCAACCCTAACCCTAACCTTCCCTACCCCACCACACACCTAACCCTACCCCCACGCTTCCCCGACCCCACCCCTACATCTAACCCTAACCCCAGCCCAGCCACCCACACAACTACCCCTCTCTCCCTCTCTCTGTGCGTAGATAACAGCTTGCTAGAGAGATAAAGAATACGCACGCTAACAATGCAGAGCTAACAATGCAGAGCTAACAATGCAGAGAGCTAACAATGCAGAGCTAACAATGCAGAGCTAACAATTCACAGAGCTAACATTGCAGAGCTAACAATGCACAGAGCTAACAATGCAGAGCTAACAATGCAGAGCTAACAATGCACAGACCTAACAATGCAGAGCTAACAATGCACATAGCTAACAATGCAGAGCTAACAATGCAGAGTTGTTAGCTCTGCATTGTTAGCTCTGTGCATTGTTAGTGCACAGACCTAACAATGCAGAGCTAACAATTCACAGAGCTAACAATGCAGAGCTAACAATTCACAGAGATAACAATGCAGAGCTAAAATGCACAGAGCTAACAATGCACAGAGCTAACAATGCACAGAGCTAACAATGTACAGAGCTAACAACGCTGGACATTACAGAACACACGTGCAGGATAATCGCTTCGTTCTCTAGACGAAGCAACGAACCTAACCACGACGATGACGCCTACAACGCACGCACACACATGCATGCACACGTGCTAGCTAAAGATCGTAGAGTGCAAGAAGCGAGGGTAAACGAGATGGTACAGCGTAACCGCCGCGGGAGGGCGTCACGTGATCACGCACAATCCCTGCCATCGACATGACACCATCCCATAGGTGGCTCCCTCTATCTCCTCTCATCGCCACACTCTGCCATGACAGATATGCCGCCATGACAGAAATGCTCACAGAGCAAAAAGATGACGTGAGCACTGAGAGAGAAAAAGAGAGAGAGAGAGAAACCAACGCAACGTTAGATGGTCAACACACTCACACGGGCATGCGTGGCGCCATCTATAAGTGAACAGTAAAGCAAAACGAACGACGGAACGACAAAAACTTCGCAGCAGATACCGACGATGAAGCATCGAGTCGTTTATGATTGATGCACTCATCCTACTATCGCAGGTTAAAAACATGGGAGTATATACCGATGATGGTGTGTGGTGTGTGTACACATGCAGACAGCTTTCACGAAGGTTACACCGACACACCGCCCGTTAAACTTATTTACAAGAAAATAATACATTCATGCTTTCACACGCAACGCATACAAAGGACGCGTTTCACCGTAGTAAACGATTGCACGGGTACACAAAACAACTACTCTCCAAGTACCTAAGAAATAATAAAAAAACACAATAGTTAACAAGTAATCAGTCAGTCAATCAATCAATCAACGAATCAATCAATCAATCACTATAAAAACAGGGAGCAAGGTATAAATTCCTGATGGATGTGGCAGTGTTATTGTAGCTGTGACTCCATGGCTGTGTTAACGTATGCCAGTTACGCACCAGCAACGCAACACAAGCATATCAGACGTGGCAGCAGTGTTCATGTAGTGTTTCATCAGGTGCTCCTCTCTCTCTCTCTCACATGCGGGGGCGCCATGTGCCTACCAGCTGGTAGGGGGCGCTACATGTCTATTGGCAGGCAGGAGAAAGCGCCACGTGCCTACCAGCTGGTAGAGGGCGCTACATGTCCATTGGCAGGCGCGTTGGGGGCGCCACGTGTCCACCGACAGGCGTGTAGGGGTCGCCACGTGTCTATCGACTGGTGGGCGGCATTGGAGGAGGAGGATGCTACTCGCAGCCTCCGTACCACAACGCTCACTTCGCGTCGCCGCGGGGAGCGCATCCACTGCAGCGACCCATGCTGCTGCAGCAGGGGGCGCCAGGGAGGACCCTGCCCCTGTCCCACCCGCCGACCCCCCACCCCCCGGGACGCGTTGCCGGCTACGGCATGAACTATTCGGCGTCGGGCGTGGGTCAGGGCGTCGGCCGTCAGGTGGAGCCACCGCGGCTCGGTCTGTACGGGGGCATGGTGAGCGGGGCGCGGCTACCGCCGGCGTCGTTGCTGCCGCGTGGCGCGGGCGTGGACGGCGGGCCACTCATGCGACCATACATCATGTCTGGCTACGCAGGTCCTCCTCCTCCTCCTCCTCCCTGCCGCTGCGTCGCCCGCCCTCTTCCCGGCTTGCCGCCGCGTGACGGAGACGCCCGCCGCTCCGAGCCGCAGTAGTGACTAGATGTAGGGGGCGCCACCAGAGGCTCGGCGCGCTGCGGCGGCAGCGGGAAGAGCGGCATCGACGGAGGCGCGGCGGCGAATCCCGTGACGAGTGGCGTTGCCGCGGGCGACGAGCGAGTGACGGCAGGGGGCTGCGGGAACGCGAGACGCGGCGGAGAATACGACGCACGACCGCATGCCATCATCGCTGCTGCGTCACTGCCCTGTCGCTGCTGTTGCTGTAGCTGCTGTTGCTGTAGCTGCTGCTGCTGCTGCTGTTGTTGCTGTAGCTGCTGCTGCTGCTGTTGTTGCTGTAGCTGCTGCTGCTGCTGTTGTTGCTGTAGCTGCTGCTGCTGTTGTTGTTGTAGTTGTAGTTGTTGTTGTTGTTGTTGCTGCTGCTGTTGATGCTGTAGCTGCTGCTTCTGTTGTTGTTGTTGCTGCTGCTGCTGAGAGTTGCCATGACGATCAGTTGAAACGCTTGTATCAAGTTGCACACAGCTCAAACTACTCTCACTATCTCGTGTTGTCTCACTATCTTGCATTGTCTCACTGTCTCGCGTTGTCTCACTGTCTCGCGTTGTC
>NW_014577688.1:181176-182182 GCF_000485595.1 Priapulus caudatus
CGTATCACGATACTGCCTTCACGATACAATACGTATCACGATACAGCCTTCATGATACGATACGTATCACGATACAGCCTTCATGATACAATACGTATCACGATACAGCCTTTACGATACGATACGTATCACGATACAGCCTTCACGATACAATACGTGCTGCGATAATTTCCCTAGAGATACTAAATTAGTTCTAGTTCTAAATGACCAGAGAAACTACCTAGCTTAACTGGGATCTACCAATCACATGTACACTTACAATCAGTACCATGGAAGGCTTAGTAAACAACTACAATGGAATTGTGAATTGTGATATGTTTCTTTTATTTTTGGATGAAATGAATTTTTAATCAGTAGAGTATCGATACATATATCGTGAAGAATCAAACGTATCGACAAGAGTATCGTGAACAATCAAACGTATCGATAGGTGTATCGTCGAGGTTTGTATTACGATAGGTCGACATATCGATGATTCGTCCCCTCCCCTGACTCTGCGACGATGACTCACCGGCTGCTCTCTGCTCCTGCGTTGCTCACACACGTTGCATCATCATGCTCCTCCTCCTCCTCCTCCTCCTTCTCCTTCTTCACGCAATCACCTGCCCATGCAGACAGAACGGAAACAGAAGCTGTGAAATTACGGCATTCCACAGCGGTCATGAATGCTTGCACGGTGATGTGGCTTCGTCCGTGTGAACGGACGTGCGAGGCGGATGCAGTGATTCTACATTATAAAGCTAGTTCATATACAAGCGCTTAATCGCATTCCTGATACGCGCGTCATTTCTACACGCGGGGAACTTTACCAGCTCGTTATTTCTAAATGCAGGCAGAATTTCGCCTGCAAGCGTGCCACGCCTACACGCGGGGAATTTTACGTAATCATAATGCGCGTTATTTTTACACGCGGGCAAAATTTTCGCAGCTACGCGCGGACACACTAGACCACTCACCCGCACTCACTGCTGCGTCGTCGTTGCCCGCGGCGACGGCGGCGGCGGCA
>NW_014577688.1:183816-184266 GCF_000485595.1 Priapulus caudatus
CTAACAATGCAGAGCTAACAATGCACAGAGCTAACAATGCAGAGCTAACAACGCACAGCTAACAATGCAGAGCTAACAATGCACAGAGCTAACAATGCAGAGCTAACAATGCACAGAGCTAACAATGGAGAGCTAACAATGCAGAGCTAAAATGCACAGAGCTAACAATGCAGAGCTAACAATACACAGAGCTAACAATGCACAGAGCTAACAATGTACAGAGCTAACAACGCTGCACATCACAGAACACACGTGCAGGATAATCGCTTCGTTCTCTAGACGAAGCAACGAACCTAACCACGACGATGACGCCTACAACGCACGCACACACATGCATGCACACATGCTAGCTAAAGATCGTAGAGTGCAAGAAGCGAGGGTAAACGAGATGGTACAGCGTAACCGCCGCGGGAGGGCGTCACGTGATCACGCACAATCCCTGCCATCACA
>NW_014577689.1:0-3458 GCF_000485595.1 Priapulus caudatus
TCATTGCAGCTGCCACTCTTCACAACCTGGTGGGTGGGTGGGGGTTTTTTGGGGGGGGGGGGTTAGGGTTCAGATTTTTGGAAACCCAGTGTGAGATTGTACAATTTTCATAAAACTTTATTGCTTATAACTTTGTTCATCTTTCGGTAAATTATATATCAGTTTACGTGGTAAATAACTTCTGTGTAAAGAATGTAAAGAATGATATTATAATTATTATTATTACTGTTATATATTTTGGAGTGTGGCACGATGGTTAGACATATAAAGTCACACGTCGTGTAACACTGGAGCCTCTAGCAGGCCAGATGTTTGCCTAGTGGGAGCGGGAATGCCTTGCTGCCGTCCCGTAGTGAGGATCACAGACCGGGAGTCTGTTAGCTGTGCTAGATGCGTGGCTGGAGTTCACGACTGAGATGACGGAGAGATAGCTGACAGGTTTGCGTTGTGAGAGACACGCACGTTGATCATGGCTTCTCATTCTGTCCCACAGACGAGCGAGGCGGGGTCAATGCGGGGTCACGATGACATCACGTCCACGCTGATGTCACTGAGACAGGAGATTACCTNAAATCGTTAAAATCGCGTTGCGTTTCATGGCTTTGTATATACATACTGTATCCCGATTTGCTATTCTTGATACTACAACCAGAGGGGCAGGGGGGGTTCGGCGGAATTCCTCGAATTGAATCACCCCTGGCTACACCCACGTTATCCGCCACGGTTAGCCCACTGGTAATCCCAGACGTAATAAACAATCAAGGAAATCATGCGCGAAGCCTGCCCGCCGCCCCCGATCCATCACCGACGTGAATCAAACACACAACTCAAACAGGCACAAACCACACAGTCACAACATACAACAGGACACAGACACCAGGGGCATCACCCACAGAACAACCAACTCAACCACAACACAATCACACACACACTCAACACGCCAAATTATTAGTATATAGTAGGTTTGGAATCCCCCCTCTTGGAAAGGCTGGCTACGCCCCTGTACGTGGAACATGTTTAGTTTGTTTACTACTGATCATGAATGGGCTGCCCCTGAAAACGAAAGCAAAACATCTCGGCTGTCTATTCCCAGTAGCGAGCGTGCGCGTCGATGTTTTTGTAGTTGGGTGCAGCGGTGTAGTTGTAACACAATTTGCTAGAGAGTTCTATCCGCTGATACATCTAGGAGTAAAAAAAAGGTTTTTGAAAATATTTGTATGGATTCTTGCACACTCACGGTGCCACTGTAGCCAGTAGATCGTGGCGGTCAGCGCACGCATCAGGAAACATTTGTCTGTGAAGTGTGCTAGAGGAGTGTTTAGAAGAGGTGAAGTGTTAGAAGAGGTAAAGTGTTAGAATAGGTGAATCTGGAGCGGGTAGAGCTAGGTGAAAGCTGCTGGCAGAAACGGGAAACAAATGAAATATAATATATATATATTAATTATATTTATATATATATATATATATATATAAGGACACAACAGAAGCAGTCAGACACTACTTGATTACAAATTACGGTGATTTCAAGGCTGGTATATTCTTTGTCACTGCATGGCTCTACTATTGCTGTATTATTGCGTGTGGTTGTTATTTAGTGTGACCCTACGTAGCTTTAGTACTATATCCCGCGTTTAACTGCCGCAGGCGTGCGGCAGCTAATGAACGCGGGCTATAGTACTAGAGCTAGACCCTACGGTACCCGAACCCACCTGCTGTCGAGTTAGGTCTGAACTATAGCCCTTCACTCCGCCACAGGCTTGTGGCAGAGCATAGAGCGAAGGGCCCAAGGATAAAAGAGCTGTCCACATTTGCACATGTCGCACATTTGCGAAAATGCATTGGGGACAGCTCTTATATCCTTGAACCGAGCGGGCCGCTATGGGTCCGCTATAGTTCTAGAGATACTGTCGAGTGTACCTTTGTGATGTCGCTTGTTAACATTGGACGTATTGTTTGTGTAGTTATAACTTGGTAACACGTTTTCAGGTGAACCGGTGAGTTTGTGAGTCATGTCACACAAAAAGAGAAAAACTGATGGAGACTGCGGCTATGTTGGTTTATCAGTAAGGATACAAGACAGCGTGTACTACCAGGTATAGTACCATGCATATATGCACTTGCTATGCTCTCTAGCTCAGTCGTGCAAAACAATTGGGTATTCTTTCATGACTGTTTTGCATTAATTTGGCTTGCTTTGTTATGGAATGTCACAAAGAGACAGGCTGCTGTCATGCACTTGGTAATATGAATTTTGGTTGGATCTAGTAGTACTCAACCCATTTAGTCTATACGTTTAACTGATTCGTAAAATTTAGTGAAAAGTTGTAATCCCGGTAAATTTACAAACATGTCCTGGTTTCCAAACTTTTTTTTCGGGTTTTTCCTTCCTGTGACATATGGATGACTGGTATACCAAAATCATCCAAAAATATCAGGTATGTTCCGGTTCCTGAAAAATTAAAACGGTCTATTCCTGCAGCCAGAAAATAATTATCCCGCCTTCAATTTACAATGCTTGAATATATACATTATGTGTACACCCTGGATTGCTATTTAAGGGTCCATGCAAGTTTGAAGCCACGTGCTAAAAACTATTGTAAGCGTTGTTTTTTTTTAAGAACGCGTTGCAATTCCTATATGATTGCATTATTAATTTTGCTTAGATTGTGCATGTATTCATTGTAAACAGAAAGTTATTTAGTTAAATGTTAGTTAGGTATAAATATAATTACACTTTTGTGATTAGATTCTGGTTTGAAATGGGCAAAATAAATAGTGATAGGCACGCCTTTCTCAATGGGCAGCCGAGTCATAAAGGACGCACAAACACACACAAATTCTAGATTGTTGTTCTGCTTTAATTATGTTGTGATAATCTTGCAGAAGGACATTAGTAGAAGCCGTAAAAAGAAGCCAAAAGGTTAGTCCTCTTACAGTTCATATTACTGTCTACATTCTGTTATATATAAGTACTCTCTATATTATACTAGACCAGTTAGTTCTGTCTGGCAATTGGGCAATTCATCCCTGATTGCTAAAAATTGGTTTGAAAAATGCAGTGTAAACCTCCTCATGGCATATGCTCGACCGGATCAGGCCACAATTAAAAAAAAATCTTTGTTAGCCCTCACCCGACCCAGGCTGGAAAGTTTGGATAGGTAGGTCGGGTTCTTTCTTTTTTAGGGCGGGGGTCTTTTTACAGATTCAGCGTGGTGTCTACATGCTCGGGTGTGCTTGTGTGGAAATACCTTTTATGTTGAATGTTTCTTTTGCTTGTTACATATAATGTATTGCCTGCAGATTTATATAATGTACAGTGATACAATTTGTTAAGGATACTCTCCACCTTTTGCACGGGTATTGCTCTAGTGAAGATTAAACGTTTATTGGCGAATGAATCAAATCAATCACTTGTTTTATTTATAGAGGAGATATATCTCTATGCTCAAGCCAAAAAA
>NW_014577689.1:3468-18409 GCF_000485595.1 Priapulus caudatus
TGTCAGATGAGCTAAAAATACGGCACTTAATAACAATCCCTGACACACTTCTTTACCACAATATGTTACCATTAAAACGAGTGTAAAATTAAATTAATCCGAGTTGTAATCACAGAGAAATATCCATTTATACATCGGCTACTATGTCAGAAATCGAAACGGAGAAATCAGGGTTTTTCTATTTTTCACAATGACCGCCTGTGTGCAAAATGGGTGAACGTATGTGATATATCTATTGTTAGTACTTACTGCGACATATCCATGACTAACTGACACCACTAAATTGGTAAAATGTTCCATGCACCTTGAGAAATTCTGAGAAATTACAAGGTGACCATTGCCTGACGTCACTGTCAACAAACGCGCGCCTTATGTAAGGTGCGTTGCGAGGTGTGAGAACTATTTTAGGCTCTTGTGGGATACCTATTGGATCAGGGTAGTAGTACAGCTGTAGCAGGGTTGATGTTGATCAGGAGTAGATAATAGGGAATTTCCTATTATCTACTCCTGATGTTGATGGATACTGCCTCTGTGAATCGTGAAAATGCTGATTGTATCATGTGTCTGACTTCATAATGACGTCAGCCGCGGCTCACTACACATGTACGTGGGCAAGCAAAACGCTCTGACAGTTCACATGTACCGTTATATGGAGAAATGAGCACGTTCACAGGTGGCACATAGTGTTAGCCATCGAATAAAGTTGAAAATGAAAAATCGGTAAAATTTTTCCTAAAACCTTGAGAGTATCCTTAAAAAGAAAAAGAAAAAGATCATTACAATTTTTTGAGTCGGGGCCCCTTTTTGGCAGGTCGGTCGGGTGAGGGCAAACAAACAATATTTTTATTATGGCCTCAGTTTCGAGACATATACATCATGCTGTGAAACCAGCATGACTGTTGGGATTGTCAAAGGTGAACAAAGCTGGAAGTTGGGGGCATGGTGATTAGTAGGTGGGAGCACGTTGGACGACTTATGGGGTGTTGTAAATTACCTTCAGCTTTTTGTAAGTTTGTGTATAACTTGTTGTACATTAGTGGTGTAACGGTTAACCGCGGTTAACCGAAAACCGCGGTTTTTGCGCCACCATTCGGATATTCGAACCGTCGTTCCGTTTTCGGCTCGGTTTCGGTTCCACATTTTATATATACCCGATATATACGCTTTTGAGATACGCGCACTGCGATTGGCTGGTCGTAAACTCTTGGCCAATCAGCGAGCAGATAACATTGATAGACCACTTGCTACATGCCACGAGAAGGTCAACGCGTTCATTTTGTCTGCAAAAATGACAACTTATATGTTGATCCGCCGGCTTCCTACAGATCTATGGTATTTATAAACCAGTCTGATTATTAAATTTGCACTTCTGTTTGGTGTTATAAGATTTGTAATTGATCGCAAATATTCGAACCGAAAATAACCGAACCGAAATGTGAAAACCGAAAACCGAACCGAACCGTGGAGTTGTGATTCGTTGCACCCCTATTGTACATGCACATAATATCAGGAGTAGATAATAGAAGACTCTGATCCTATATAGATATCTACTCCTGATAATATGATGGTCGCTCAACTCGTATAGATGAGGACTTGATACTGAGCCTGACGTGCCGTGAGCACCGTGTTCTGAAGCAGAGACTGCTGGAACCATACCTATCAGGCACATCGACAAGGGAATTGGAGTACAACTGGATCACCACGGGTGGGCTGCTCTCAGACAGGTAACTGCAGTGAATCCTTGACTATGAAAGTTGACCATGAAAGTGAAACCTTGACTATGAAAGTGGTGCCGGTATAAATAATGTGAGGTGGGAAATGGGTGCATTGAAATCTGTCAGGAACCCTGAGGTACTATACTGTGCTACGATACGATATGTTATCCTTGCTATAGCAATGTATTTACATGAGCACGCGCAGTCCATGTTGGCACCAAATAAAAAGACACTCAGAATCCAAAATAATCGGACGTCTTATTCTTCAACTTGAACTTACACACCCATACAACTGGCAAAATTGTCAAGAAACACATGTAGCTTCTGTTCACTGACATTGTTGAATGCCTCCATTCAGTAAAGTCCCACCTTTGCAAAATCATGATGGATTTCTTTAAAACATACTAAAATTATAACACTTTATCTACTAAAATGTGGAAAATACAGCGGGGTTGTGTCAATGCGTTAATTTCACCTCTTATGTATAAAACCCTTTGGAAAAATGGTGTGTGTTTGTCTGTTACAATCGGCTGGGAAATTCTTTGGCTTTTAATAACACGCTTTCTTGCAGGTCTCAAGATAATGTTTTAGGAGACCAGGAACAAGTGTGTGCAATGGCTTTATGTTTTGTGCTGAAAAGGATGCTAGATTTTTTTGTAAGTTTCCCATTGATTATTCCAGTATTATTCTAAGGCTTTTCCTACAAGTGTTTGCTTTAACATACGAATTCAGGAAGAATAATAGCCGCGTTCACACGGAGCAATACATTCGGTATTTAGCATTCACACTAGGCAAAAATGCGCGGTCCAACAATACTGAATCTAAATAGATGCCGTATTTGTTTAAATACGCGGCTTCCCAGATGCCGAATTACTTCTCGTGCTTGAGAAATTTCGAATCTCTTGGACCGCGTATTTCTCTCGTCTGAACGCAACTGAACGCAAATACACCATTTCTGAAGCCGCGTATTTTATAGACTGGTCTGCGCGCGACAGTTCCATTCACGTTACACTGACGCGAGTGGAACTGTCGAGTGCGGACTATAGTCTACGTATTCTGTCGTCGTCGTTGCTGTGCATTGATTGTTTAATTCGCATTGTTCGCTTGGACGCATTGTTTTTTTTCAACTCGCAGCTCGCAAGTAAATAAATACGGCATTTCTGAAGCCGCGAAACAGCGTGTGAACGCTCGGGTAGAGTGAAGGCCAACTCAGGTGACAGGTCGCCCTTACGTCCTAGTTGCCGACAAAATTTGAAGATCGTACGTCAAAAACCAGCCAGATCGCAGATAAAAACATCGGCGACTAAAATCGACATGAGTTCTCTTACAATCGAAAATACGATCGCCGCCTGCGATCGCAGGAATAGAAACGGTTTTATTTCTACGCGGCAGTCGGCGACAAATCGTGAGTGGCAGCCAATCACCGCTACGTGTCGAGTCACATGATTATCAAAAGTCACGTGATTAACAAAATGGCAGCCTACACAGCAGTTTACAAGGAGGGATTATTGCACAAACCCTTTCTCAAATATATATTAAGTTTTCCGTATACCACAGGCAATTTTTTAAATAATTTTTCTGCACATGATTATAACGATTTTCAGAAAATTGAGGATAGATTTACGAAGTTACCTGATGACAGTGATGTTTACTTGTAAGCGCCGTTTTGTTGGTCATGTTACTCGTTTTATGTAGACTGGTCCCGGCATCAAGCTTGCTCTGTTTCTGCTAAATAACTGCTTGTGCTAGTACAAATACTGGGGCCGCGAACCCGTCTTAGTTTCCTGCAGAACGCTATGATCTGATCGGCGATGTACAGCGTTAAGTCACTTCAAGTCGACATAAGTGTGTTGCTACGCTGCTAATCGGCGATAAAGTGGTTGCAGATAGTCAAATCGTAGGGCGACCTGAGCAGGGCTTAAGTCGCGAATTTGTCTCAGATTCGGTAGCTCGCAAATACCGAATTTCATAAATACGGAGTCTCGTGTGAACGCAGGTAATAGCAATGGCTGCATCTTTTTACCTTCAGAGGGATGATTCATTTTTTGCTCGTGAGCTTATTGAGAGGCTGGCTCCAACAATAACCAGTGAGATGAAAACAACATTACCAATGTCTCTGGAGAGATTGATGGAAAAATTATATCATGGGTACATGTTTGAAGAAATTGGGTAAGTCTGTGTCTTTAGTGTATGTGTACATGCCTGCTGAATCAATACTTTGCATTAAAGACCCTGCGAAAGCAAAAAAATATGGCTGTTACACATAGTAATATATAGCTTTGTTATTTTTCAACTATATGCATCAATAAAAAAATTTATACAGCGCTCTAAACTTATTTTGTAATAGAACTACGCGAAAAACGCAGCTCTCGTGACATCACGCGGATGACGTAGATTTGGCAACTATTCTCGAAATACGAGTCAGCTCATGGTAACATTGTGCAGTAAACCGTTTCATATTTACTGAGAAAAATGAAAAAAACTGCTTAAAAATCAAGCAGTGTGTTAGAATTGAATCAATTATTCCGTGTTGTAATAATTAGAACACAGAGAAATATCCATTTATACATCGGCTACTACGTCAGAAACCGAAACGGAGAATCAGCGTTTTTCTATTTTTCACAATGATCGACCGCCTGTTTGCAAAATGGGTGAACGTATGTAAAACATCTACTGTTAGTACTCAGGGTTCTCCCCAGGATGAAATTGAAACAGGGGGGAGGGGAGGGGGAGGGGAAGGGAGGGGAAACTTGGGGGGTCCGGGGGCCTGTTTTTTTACCGTACCACTAATTAATGCGTAAAATCGCCACCACACCATAGACGGTATTTGGGGTTCTTGTATATATAAGATAGCCGAGTCGGTGCATAGTTATTGTTGGGTGCGGTACAGGTTAACTGTTTGAACTTGTGTATGGGCTGCAGTGCATGCGTGGTACGGGTGGAATGGGAATTCTTGACGATCGATTCCCTCGCTGTCCAACTTTTATTGTGGTGGAATTTAATCGGGGCGGAGGTAATTTAAACGGGGCGCAACGATTGAAACAGGGGGGAGTTTTCCCAAACGGGGCGCGCACGCCCCGTTTGCGCAACGTAGGGAGAAACCTGGTACTTACTGTGACATATCCATGACTAACTGACACCACTAAATTGGTAAAATGTTCAATGCACCTTGAGAAATTACGAGGTTACCAACGCAATTTCATGCAAAACGCACGAACACCGCCCATTGCCTGACGTCACTAAGCTATATGTCAACAAACGTGCGCCTAATGTAAGGTGTGTAGTGAGGTGAAAGAACTATTTTGGGCAGCGTGGGATAGTTTAACCTATCACTGGCAGATAACATCTGTAGAAGGGTTGATGTGAATGATACTGGCTTAGTGAATATCATGAAAATTCTGGTTGTATCATGTCTCTGATGTCATCAGTGACGTCAGCCGCAGCTCACTACACGTGTGCGCGGATAATCAATACGCTCTGAAAGTTCACATGTATCGTTATATGGAGAAATGAGCATGTACATCGGTGGCACATAGTGTTAGCCATCGAATAAAGTTGAAAATGGAAAATCGGTAAAATTTTGCCTAAAACCTTGAGAGTAACCTTAACTTAATGTGGCGTGTCTTGATATGATGGGAGATGACGGAGGGGTGGGACAGGGTTTAGGTGCGTTCAAATCAACGTATGTGTCTTCACATCACACATTTGACGGCTTGCAGGCGACAGACTGCGTGGTTATTCCCGGAGCTAAACCCCCTTCAGTCTGTCACTGCCGTGTTGGTTACTGCTGTATCACTCTGCAGCTACATGATAGAATCTGTGGTGACTCCAAACGTCCTTTTAGAATATGAGAAAGCAGATGATCGGCGTACCCAGGTGATTAGCAAATTGACCTATCCATCTGGGTGAGATAAGCATGCTCCAGTTTGATATTGCTGCTAGATCGGTCAGCCTGGACTAGTTTATACATATTTTTCTCGTGTGCATGCCAAATTGTCCGACTTTGTGGCAACTCTTTTCCCAGCATTGTCTTTTAAAAGCATCCTGTCACAACACTGATCAGTTAGATCTGCCTGTCAGTCACACCAGACAAATGGGTCAGTTTAATTATTATGACGTGGTTCCTTTTTTCATGTGCTGAAATGCATTCATTTGTTGTAACTGTCAGCAAGTTCATAGATCATTTGAGAAATATGTCATGATATACTGGAATATGTCATATCAAATGACTAGAACATATAATATAAAATTAGAGTGTATATTAGGGAGTACAAAATGACCAAGTGTTTGCATGATGTGTGTGTTTTTGTGTGGCTTATCATAGCATAGTCTATTTGATGTGTTTATACTTGTCTACGTTTATTGAATACATTGAGCTGTCATCTTGTGGTATTTACTGCTTGTCTGTTAATGTT
Source organism: Priapulus caudatus (assembly GCF_000485595.1). Taxonomy (NCBI): domain Eukaryota; kingdom Metazoa; phylum Priapulida; class Priapulimorpha; order Priapulimorphida; family Priapulidae; genus Priapulus; species Priapulus caudatus. Next base: position 9,599 of record NW_014577689.1, read on the forward strand.
GCACCAGGACAGTAGAGGATTCAAAGACTTTGGCAACAACGCATTTTTAAAGAAAGATTATTCAAAGGCACTACATCGCTATACAGATGCCATCGAGATAAATCCATTCAATCACATCGTTTACGGAAATCGGGCACAGGTAAACTGCTAAATATACTTTTTAGGGAACATGCAACCAGCAAGTTTAATTGTGTTGTGTGTAATTGATTAAAAGGTTCCATCTGAATGTACTAAGGCAGTGGTTCCCAAACGGTGCGGGCATGTCACAGTGGTGCAGCGCAAGAGGATGGCAAGTGTGGTGGAAAGTTTCAAAGACAAACAAAGAAACATTTTCAAAAAATTCATGTGCCAAAAATAAATATGAAGGTCATTTTCTCATTTGATTTATTTTGTTACACTTACATGTGATATAATATGGTAAATATATATGTATAGAATTAGAAACTGGTCGAATTTTCCAGAAGTTTCTAGATTTCATGCCATCTCCCTTTGTATTCAGTGCAGTGTTAAATAGTATCGTGTGTTATTTTTGCACTTATTTGTAAGATTTATTATACTTTCTGGATGTCACATGATCATATAAAGTAGTTGTGCTCTATGTTATGAATCAAGCACTGCTAGGAGTTGTTTTTTGTTTTTGAATGTAATTCTTATCATGGGAAAATTTAGTGTGCTGCGAGCAAATTTATATTCCAAAAGTGCGGCCCAGATAAAAAAGTTTGGGAACCACTGTACTAAGGCGTGTTTTTGTATCTTTACGGTCATCTCATCCCTTTCCTACTGAAGTGCTAAACTTTCCGGCATGTAAGAAACAACTTATAACATGGTTCGCACAGTCCTTGAAAAGTAATTGAATTTGAGGGGAGTCCTTGAAATTTAGTAAATGTTGATTTTGTGCTTGAAAAGTCCTTACATTTTTAGAAAGAATCCTTGCCTGTAATAAACAGAAATTTTGTACCATCAATAATGTGCAAACCTCGATTAAAATTGCGTTAAATAAGCTTAAAAAGCTATAGACACGATAGACAGTTAAATGATGGTCACAAATTACAGTAAGTGACTGTAAGTCAGTAAAATCAGTCAGTAAATCAGCGTATGTTGTAAAAGGTGACAAGTGTTTAGACAGGGTTTATTAATGGTGATCCAGGTAAGTTTAAGAGGTGGCCATGCAGTGATTAAGATGGGGTTATTAAATTAATCCAGCGTATGTTTTTTGTTCTGTGTTAGAATTCTGATAAAATGTCTTGAATTTCGATAAAATGCTCCTTGAAAAAGTCCTGACTAAACATTTCAGTGCTATGTATGAACCGCAATGTATGAGAGTGTGTAAGAAATTACTTTGTAATGCATGTAAGAAATAGCCTGTTGTGTTTGTGTAGAATTAGAAAGTACATGTAGAGGCTGTGTGGGTATATTGGCTGTTCACATTGTCATGGGCATTGCCAGCGTGTACATTGAAATGGAGAAGTACTCGAGTGCGCGAGATCAGACTTGGCTTCCGCGTGCAATGCTTCTGGACGAAAACCTGCCAAAGGTACTCTCACTCATGAGCAAGTCTTCAAGCTCATGCTATCACAGCTGTAACGTGATGTCTATTCTTGCACTGAAAACTTTGAGCCCAATTTTAGTGTCTTGTTCGCACTGCAGTAGTATTACTTGCATGTTACAGTTGCCTATATCATTCTCTGCGTCCGTGCAATCAACATTGCAGTGAATTTTTCCTAACAGTATTAAATGTCGTATTTGACGTCTGTTTGCGCATGTAATGCGTTTGTTTGTATGGATGTAATGGCGCAGAGATACGGATTCACATGTGGTCTGTGTATGTTGCTATGGGTGTATTACGAGATAGTGACTTGCACCCGCGACCGGACCGTGGTCTGTGTATGTTTGTACAGAATGTTATTTAGGAACATCAGACTTACAAACTGGTCTGATGTTTTGTTGCAGATGTAATTACAGAGATAAAACACTTGCACGTGGTCTGTGTATGTTTGTTTTGCGTGTATTACTAGACATACTGACTTACAAGTGGTCGTGTTTTGTTTGTACGGATGATATTACAGAGATAGTACTTACACGTGGTGCTGTGTATGTTTTGTGCAGATGTATTTACATAGATCTGACTTACTGCTGCTCTATTATGTTATGTACAGATGTATTACACAGATACTGACTTACACATGATCTGTGTTCGTGCCAGATGTCATTAGCAGAGATACTCGACCTTTACATTGTCTATGTATTTGTACAGATGTATTACAGAGATACTGACTTACACATGATCTGTGGTTTGCTGTGCAGGCATATTCAGGGTGACGGATCACTAGAGAAGATGGGCGGCTGGATGTATGCGGTGCACACTACATGCTGCCATTAAAACTGCTCCCGCGTTTACCCATGGCTTGATCCTTAATGGAGGAATAATCAGAAACTGGCTAAAGTCCAGCAAGCTTTATTAGACAAAGGTTGTCACTGACTGCTGCTGGACTAACTGTGTTATTCTGGTGTACATGTTTAACCGTCGCACTTAGCATATATATATCTATACTGGGACATCAGCTACTAGGGTAATTAGCTGAAATGTAGCAGTGCGTACTGCGTATGTTTTATTTTGTTTAATTAATCGAATGGTTGTGTGAAATCTTTAGCCCTAGTTACCTATTATTTCTTATGGGCGTGCGTGCGGCGGGGCAGGCGAACGGGTTTTAAAGGGAGCCATGTTTGACTAGATCTACTGTTTGTGCAAATCGTACACACGCAGCTCAGCTAGCGACTAGCTGCAGAATACCGAATATACACAACGCCAAGGAGACCACGCTCAGCGGGACTTTCTTGTCGCAGCTGCATTCACACTGGTATGTCATTGACCTCGTAATCGAACACCCGAGCGTTGTATCAAAATGCTTTTTAATGTTTTCAGAGGGTCATGGGATGCAAGGCGAAGCTGCATCAAGAGCAGAAGGTGCCACTCAAGGAGCAAGACCGCAGCAGCAGCCAGCAGGCAGCAAGCAGCAGCAGGCAGGCCACAGCCAGAAACAAAACAAGCTAAGCAGCAGAAATCAACAAGACAGCAGCAGCAGCAAAACAACAGGGGACAGCAGCAGCAGCAAAACACAAGAGACAGCCAGCAAGCATTGCAATAGTATGAAATCAATTTCGTTATATGTCGCGGCCTGATATAGCTGTTATACGTGAACTGCCGTTAAGTTGAAGAACATCAGGAGGCATTTCGAAGAAACATTGGCGAAAGTTACGTCTAGCGAGAAGTCAACAACGTTTGGTGAGTTACACGCTACTCTACTTTAATTTATGACGTGAAGGAGATCCACCACTACGATTTTCGCGTTTTTATACGATATTTCTATTTCCACATTCAACACAAACTACGAATTTCGAGTGATCTAAAAAAAAAAAGATGTCAATTATTGTCATTTTTTTTTCAATTATTGCCATTTTTGGACATTCAGAATGCGCTAAATTCATCTCAGAAATAAAAAAATTGCCGGACCCCCTAGCGAAGCTCGTGTGAACGTCGTGACCCGAGCAACTACTATTTGATATGGGCCAGCAACTAAACGATTGCTATCAATATGTGTTGGCATCTCATGGAGGGCCCTTACAATGTCGCCCATACTACTTGTGTTCTTTTAACAATGGCCGCTGCGATTGATAAGCTGTCCTGTGCATGCTGCAGCAACATGGTTGCCGGTTAATAACATAAACTATATACTTATCGACACACTAATTACATAACTAACACAACCAACAACGTCATCAATTACTCATGATCAAAATAACCACCGCAAGAAACACCAACAGCAAACAACAACAACAAAAACGCAAACAACAACAGCTAGCAATGACAATGCGCCGTTGCAACGTTGTGCTTGCACGCGATAGCGGTTTGTTGCAGATAACATGAACTGTGGGCACTATACTTATTTTAATGTCGATTCCTTTTTATCCACTGGCCTTAAATCAGTTGATGACTGAAGCTATAAATACCTATAGCCACTACAATAAACAGCTGCCCACGCCGGGTAAGCTCCATAGGGTCTATTCCCCAGGGTATGCGCGAATGGACCCTGGTCTTTGAATATGGTTAGGGAGTAGGCGTAGGCGACTCCCTAGACTCGTTAGTGGAGTAGGCGAGGTACGGTCCGGCATATTAGATAGTACCAGGGTACGTTCCGGCAGTACCCTGGGGGACATAGACCCTCTCAGCGCCGGTAAGCTTAACGACTCGCTGTATTCTACTCTCTGTGTGTAGGTGATGATTCAGTAAAGCTGCGGCAGCAATACTCTGCAGACAGTGAGCAAGCGTCACACCTGCTACTGGCTGGAAACCCAACACAGGCTGCACAGAAGTACAAGTGCTGTATAGAATTGCTGGGAAATGTTGGGCTCCAGGTGAGCATTTGTTGCATGGTGGAAAGCCCGCTTGGAATTTACCTATCCATCTGAGCTTGACAACCATGGCGCACACCTTGGGTGTTTGTTGATAGATCTTTTAGGTTCTCTGGTAATCAAGCTCGTCTCGTTTCTACGCATGTTTAATGCACGCAGGCCTAATTATCGACTTTGCTTCACTTTGATGCTAAGTGGTGTATTTTAAAATGTCCTTATCTGATTGCTGATTGGCTGAGACTGCTTGTCAATTACGCCAGCTGGATAGCCTAGGTATATTATATATCAGAATTTCTCGCTTACGATTCCTGACTGGTTTACTTGATCTCCTGCGATTTGTGAAACCCTTGAAACTAATCTATGTAAAAGCAATGGTGTGGGGAATGTGGAGGCATTTCTAATGGCTCAGTAAGTAGGTGTACAACATGAACCACATCTGATTGAGGATTTTGATCGTTAGCTCATCTGACGTAGTCAGATGCAGCTTGTAGAATCGTATGATTGTCCGTGCGTGCGTGCATGCGTGCATGTGTGCGTGCGTGTGTCCGTGCGTCCGTGCGTCCGGCCGTCCGTCAACAGTTGGGCACAAATCTAAATGGCTCGACGTACGGATTTGAAAGTCGGGACGTAGGGGGGTAGGGTGAGAGGTAGGAGGGAGGGAGGTGGGAGAGAAGGACCCCCCCACCCCCTCTAATTAAACTTGGAGATCCATGCTCATATGTTGAAATCTTTTATGTCAACGTCAATGTCATTCCTTAACTTGTATTTGAATTGTTATTATTGTTCTTGTTATTAGAATTAGCCCATAGAGATTAGGTGGGTGCGGAAGTGTAGCTGATATATTTGTTCGAATTCACTACGAAAGTCAAACAAGAATAAAGAAGACATGTGTTTTTATAGACAAATGCGTGCGTGCGTGCGTGCGTGCGTGCGTACTTTGCTACTGCTAACTGTGCTACTGCTACATTATACAGTGTAGAGTTGTTAATGTCATAACTTTGTAACGCAACTCTTGATATGACAAGAAGAGATGTTCTGTTGTCACGTCTGTAGGTGCTTGGCGTGACGGTCAATGATGGCGCATGCTAACTAGCTGTGGCATCCGCGCCGTGCTCGCACGGGACTCTACGCACCGTGTACAAATACACGCCGTGGATCAATTCAAGAGGATCGCAAGCACCCATCACTGCAGCGAGTAGAGCCGCTGGCAGTGCTAGTGGTCTTGCCTCCGCCCTTCTCACCCTCAATAGGAACGTTCAAGCTACAGTCTAGATACTAGTAAGGGCCTAAGAAAAAAGATGTTGTCTCTGGCTAACGAGCTGAAATAAAAATAGACAACGGAGCTAGGCAGCAAGAAAAAATTTTGCAAATATTTTTTTGTGGTATTTAGACAATACTTCTTTATACTTAATAATGACAAGCCGCCATATAATGACATGTCCAAATAAAATTAAATGCATCACATGCGATTTTTTTTGGCCGATCGTCGCAATGAATACTTTTTGGGCACGGGGGGGGGGGGGGGGGTGAAATGGACTAGGCCGGGTTAAGGCTATGCACAACCTGACTACGCTCATACACCGATCGCGCCCACGCTCACAAAAATTTGCCGCAGTGTGGTGACGTGGTGAGAGCTGGGCCAATGGGCCCCCAGGGCGGGCCCAGCTCCGATACTACGATCTAATACGTCGATACTAGATTAAAGTGCGTTTTTACCACCCGACTTATTGCGCTCAACAAAGCTTTCACAGCACACGCTCACACGCACACCGGCACTCACCTTGGCACTGCGCTCACCTGCGTCTATATTGCGACCTAATAGATCGCATTGCTCCACCCAGCGGCGCCTCAACTGTCGTGCCAGCAAGCCCTAGTGGCGACTTAATCACGGTCTAGGCAAGGCGCCCGACTGCGCGGCAACGACATATGAAACACTGGCGCGCCGTTAAGACCATCATCATATGTTTGCCTGCTGTCACAATCAAGATAACTTGCTAACTGATTTAATACCCATAAATAGTATCAGGCAGCATGCCGCCAAAGACTTCTATTTCTCACCTCTCATCCTCTTCAGCATGAATGAGGGCTTGGCAATCGCAGTAATTCGAGTGTGTCCGCTACGAGAAACATCGTCATGAGTAGTGTTGCCATCATCCATAGTGGATCCTGGTGGTGGTCCAGGGGTAAGCCCCAAATTTATAGCCCAAGTTCCGCAGGAGCGTGATCTGAGCGTAAGCTAACATTGTAATGCGAAGCACACAATGGCGTGGTCTGAGCGTCGTTGCGTAGTACACATCGTAGTACGACGGGTCGATGCTGCTAGAGACGCACCATGGCATAGTGAGAACGTGTCAGTCGGCAGAAGACATCTCCATGGGATAGTACAGCCTGATGAAAACATTGACATGTGCTGAGAACGGGGTGCGACAATTTCACCTAGCACGACCGACACGATCATAAGTTCGTACTATACGCTCGAGTTACGTGGTGACTAGTGCCTTCACGTCTCAATTACGCCGCGCACTGCGTTGTCTTTCCGCCACGCACGCACCAACGATATTGGTTTTTTAACATGTTCAGGCAGTTGGCTCACGCTCTCCACGCTCATGGTGACTGCACCGCGCTAGCGACTCGCGATCGCAGTAACGTCCATATACGTCAACTGCGTTCTAACACGTTTCGCACAACACGCTCTTAAGCGGACGTAGTACGACGTAAGTGAATCGGGCCTGGTGTGACATGGGTATACGCGAAACAAACGTCTTTTTTAGCCGTAAGAACATTTGAGTACTGCCTTCTGTAAAGCTGGGGTGAATCTCTGAATGCCGCCATGTTTGGTTTTGGATTTATTACCTCTTGGATCATGCAATCATTATCCATCAGCAATCAATTTGTGTGTACGTATAGTGTGCTGTGCTGGTTGGCCGAGTTCATGAGGAAGGTACTGTAACCTTTGATCGGTAATTGTTGGTTACGGCTCCCAGTTTGCATAAAAGTCAAGTATTGCACACGTTCTGCAGTGTCCATAAGTCCAGAAAGCCTGGCCCATTCCGTATATGATCCTGGAAAGTGTTTTGCCGTACAGAATGTCCCTTGAAAATGAAGCACATGTATCTGTCTAGAACAGGAAATAAAATGCCTTATAATGAGTGAAGGCATTTAAGAACATTAAGGACGATTTTTCTTAATAGACATCCTGTTGTGACGTATCTGTTTCGATGTAATAACATGCTCTGCAGTAGAATTCTAAATAACAAACACTAGACGCAGGGTGGCGAAATAACGGGGGAGTCCGATCAAATACCTCCCTGTTTTACCTCGCCGCGACCGCCTGCAAGACTGTGACTCCCTGAAAATTCTGTGATACTGAACCAGTTCGTCTGCGAGCCACGGGCCTAGCAGAATTACCGCGATTTTTCAGGCTAATGGCAGAAAATTTGCGCTGACGGCAATCATGATGAATCTTCAAAATAAGCACATTCGTTGTATGTTAATCATCTTAATTTGAAACCCAGACTGCGACCCATGTTTTGAGGGTAGGGAGTCGTTGGACTCCCTTGTTCAAAAGATGCATTTCTACCCCCTGTAGATCATTGTTGTTTGTTCATTAGAGGCGAGTTTCACCATATGTGTCCACATCGAGGAGAACACAGAGTTGTCCTTTATGAACAAAGGCCTTTTATAGGGGTGGCCTGGTAACATAGACGGTGTGGACGTGTGTTTTACGTGTGAATTTGAGAATTCAAATGGCGCTAAACCTGTTGATGCGAGGTCTGTCAGGCAGACCTGTCCAACTCATGTACGGGCTCTGTCTTGGCCTGGCACGTCGGGAAACCTATCATTGAAACCACAACCCGGAAACCTGAAAGGTAACCCAGATTAAAAAAATCTCTCTCGTTTTTTTGGCGAAAAACCATCCCTGACTCGTTGTTGTCGAGATATTACAGTGTCGAGACTTGTAAAATCCATTTCCCAATATCTCGTACTATAAGTTTTTTGTGGGCTACTGATTACCTCGGATTTATCGCAAAAAAATGGTGGTTAAATTTCAACCAATTTCAAGGCATAATATTTAACTTATTTTTATATTGGGTTTGTATATTGGAGTGACATCCGCTTTTCAGTCTAACTTTTCCTATCGCGTATTTTCAATTTCAAGACCAAAATTGCAAAAACTGGATTAATATTTCAACAAACAAATAATGGGTACTAACAGGTATACCAGAAAAATGCATACTAGCTCACTGGGTAATCCATCAAAAATTGTTTATAGCTGTCATCATATCTTCTGTGGTAATGGTAATGAGCAGAGTAAAGCTTCATGAGACACGGCAACGAAGGTCGTGTGTCGATAAATGGGCGTATAATATGTACCCCGAGCTAACTATTTGAATAGGATAG
>NW_014577689.1:18434-31694 GCF_000485595.1 Priapulus caudatus
AGAGAAGAGAATTAATCTGTCAGGAACCCTGAGGTACTATACTTGGTGCTACGATATGATATGTTATCCTTGCTATAGCAATGTATTTACATGAGCACGGCACAGTCGCATGTTGGCACCGAAATAAAAGTGGCACTCGAATCCAAATAATCGGACGTCTTATTTCTTCAACTTGAACCTATACACACCCATACAACTGGGCAAAATTGTCAGAAACATCATGTAGCTTCTGTTTCACTGACATTGTTGAATGCCTCCATTCAGTAAAACCCCAATTCTTTGCAAAATCATGATGGATTTCTTTAAAACATACTAAAATTTATAACACTTTATCTACTAAAATGGTGGAAAATACAGCGGGTGTGTCAATGCGTTAATTGTCACCTCTTATGTATAAACTCCTTTGGAAAAATGGTGTGTGTTTGTCTGTTACAATGCGGCTGGGAAATTTCTTTGGCTTTTAATAACCACGCTTTCTTGCAGGTCTCAGATAATGTTTTAGGACCAGGAACAAGTGTGTGCAAATGGCTTTATGTTTTGTGCTGAAAAGGAGTGCTAGTTTTTTTGTAAGTTTCCCATTGATTATTCCAGTATTATTCTAAGGGCTTTTCCTACAAGTGTTTGCTTTAACATAGGAATTCAGGAAGAATAATAGCCGCCGTTCACACGGAGCAATACATTCGGTATTTAGCATTCACACTAGGCAAAAATGCGCGGTCCAACAATACTGAATCTAAAAAGATGCCGTATTTGTTTAAATACGCGGCTTCCCAGATGCGAATTACTTCTCGTGGCTTGAGAATTTCGAATCTCTTGGACGGGCGTATTTCTCTTCGTCCTGAACGCAACTGAACGCAAATACACCATTTCTGAAGCCGCGTATTTAATAGACTGGTCTGCGCGCGACAGTTCGCATTCACGTTACACTGACAGCCGTGGAACTGTCGAGTGCGGACTATAGTCTACGTATTCCTGTCGTCGTCGTTGCTGTGGCATTGATTGTTAAATGTCGCGATTGTTCGCTTGCGGCATTGTTTTTTTTCAACTCGCAGTCTCGCAGTATAAAATACGGCATTTCTGAAGCGCGAAACAGCGTGTGAACGCTCGGTAGAGTGAAGGCCAACTCAGAGTGACAGGTCGCCTTACGTCCTAGTTGCCGGACAAAATTTGAAGATCGTACATCAAAAACCAGCCAGATCGCAGATAAAACATCGGCGACTAAATCGACATGAGTATTCTCTACAATCCGAAAATACGGTCGCCGACGCGATGCGCAGAAATAGAAACGGTTTTTATTTCTACGCGGCAGTGCGGCGACAATCGTGAGTGCAGCCAATCACCGCTACCGTGTCGAGTCACATGATTATCATAAGTACACGGTTGATTAACAAAAATGGCAGCCTACACGCAGTTTATCAAGGAGGGATTATTGCACAAACCCTTTCTCAATATATATTAAGTTTTCGTATACACACAGCAATTTTTTAAAATATTTTTCTGCACATGATTATAACGATTTTCAAAATTTGAGGATAGATTTACGAAGTTACCTTGATGACATGTGATGTTTACATTGTAGCGCCGTTTTTGTTGGTCATGTGTACTGGCTCGTTTTATGTAGACTGGTCCCGGCATCAAGCTTGCTCTGTTTCTGCTAAATAACTGCTTGTGCTAGTACAAATAATGGGCCGCGAACGCCGTCTTAGTTTCCTGCAGAACGCTATGATCTGATCGGCGATTAGTCACGCGTTAAGTCAGCTTCAAGTCGACATGAGTGTGTTGCTACGCTGCTAATCGGCGATAAAGTGGTTGCAGATAGTCAAATGCGTAGGGCGACCTGAAGCGCAAGCGGCTTAAGTCCGCGAATTTGTCGTCAGATCGGTAGCTCGCAAATACCGAATTTTCATAAATACGGAGTCTGCGTGTGAACGCAGGTAATAGCAATGGCTGCATCTTTTTACCTTCAGAGGGATGATTCATTTTTGCTCGTGGAGCTTATTGAAGGCTGGCTCCAACAATAACCAGTGAGATGAAAACAACATTACCAATGTCTCTGGAGAGATTGATGGAAAATTATATCATGGGTACATGTTGAAGAAATTGGGTAAGTCTGTGTCTTTAGTGTATGTGTACATGCCTGCTGAATCAATACTTTGCATTAAAGACGCCTGCCGAAAGCAAAAAAATAATGGCTGTACACATAGTAATATATAGCTTTGTTATTTTTCACTATATGCATCAATAAAAAAAATTATACAGGCGCTCTAAAACTTATTTTGTAATAGAACTAGCCGAAAAAGCGGCAAGCTCTCGTGACATCACGCGGATGACTGAGATTTGGCAACTATTCTCGAAATACGAGTCAGGCTCATGGTAACATTGTGCAGTAAACCGTTTCATATTTAACTGAGAAAAATGAAAAAAACTGCTTAAAAATCAAGGCAGTGTGTTAGAATTGAATCAATTATTCCGTGTTGTAATAATTAAGAACACAGGAGAATATCCATTTATACATCGCGCTACTATTGCAGAAACCGAAACGGAGAAATCAGCGTTTTCTATTTTTCACAATGATCGACCGCTACTGTTTGCAAAATGGTTGAACGTAGTGTAAAACATACTACTGTTAGTATCAGGGTTCTCCCAGGATGAAATTGAAAGCAGGGGAGGGGAGGGGAGGGATAGGGGGGAAGGGAGGGAAGGGGAAACTTGGGGGTCCGGGGCGTGTTTTTTTACCGTACCACTAATTAATGCGTAAAATCGCCACACACCATAGACGGTATTTTGGGTTCTTGTATATATAGAGTAGCCGAGTCGGTGCATAGTTATTGTTGGGTGCGTAGCAGGTAACTGTTTGAACTTGTGTGATGGGCTGCAGTGCATGCGTGGTACGGGTGGAATGGAATCTTTGACGATCGATTCCTCGCTGTCCAACTTTTATTGTGGTGGAATTTAATCGGGGCGGAGGTAATTTAACGGGGCGCAACGATTGAAACAGGGGGCAGTTTCCCAAACGGGGCCGCACGCCCCGTGCCAACGTAGCGGAGAAACCTGGTACTTACTGTGACATATCATACTAACTGACACCACTAAATTGGTAAAATGTTCAATGCACCTTGAGAAATTACGAGGTTACCAACGCAATTTCATGCAAAACGCACGGAACACCCGCGCCATTGCCTGACGTCACTAAGCTATATATCAACAAACGTGCGCCTAATGTAAGGTGTGTAGTGACGGTGAAGAACTATTTTGGGCAGCGTGGATAGTTTAACCTATCACTGGCAAGATAACATCTGTAGAAGGGTTGATGTGAATGATCTGGCCTTAGTGAATATCATGAAAATCTGGTTGTATCTATGTCTCTGATGTCACAGTGACGTCCAGCCGCAGCTCACTAACACCGTGTGCCGGAATAATCAATACGCTCTGAAAGTTCACATGTATCGTTATATGGAGAAATGAGCATGTACATGCGGTGGCACATAGTGTTAGCCATCGAATAAAGTTGAAAATGGAAAATCGGTAAATTTTGCTAAACCTTGAGAGTAACCTTAACTTAATGTGGCGTGTCTTGATATGATGGGAGATGACGGAGGGGTGGGACAAGGGTTAGGTGCGTTCAAATCAACGTATGTGTCTTCACATCACACATTTGACGGCTTGCAGGCGACAGACTGCGTGGTTATTCCGCCGGAGCTAAGCCCCCTTCAGTCTGTCACTGCTGTGATGGTTACTGCTGTGTCACTTCTGCAGCTACATGATAGAATCTTGTGTGACTCCAAACGTCCTTTTAGAATATGAGAAAGCAGATGATCGGCGTACCCAGGTGATTAGCAAATTGACCTATCCATCTGGGTGAGATAAGCATGCTCCAGTTTGATATTGCGCTAGGTCAGCCTGGACTGTAGTTTATACATATTTTTCTCGTGTGCATGCCAATTGTCCGACTTTGTGGCAACTCTTCTCCCAGGCATTGTCTTTAAACAGCATCCTGTCACAACACTGATCATGTTAGATCTGCCTGTCAGTCACACCCAGACAAATGGGTCAGTTTAATTATTATGACGTGGTCCTTTTTTACATGGTGCTGAAATGCATTCATTGTTTTGTACTGTCAGCAAGTTCATAGATCATTTGAGAAAATATGTCATGATATACTGAATATGTCATATCAAATGACTAGAACATATAATATAAAAATTAGAGTGTAGTATTAGGGAGTACAAAATGACCAAGTGTTTGCATGATGTGTGTGTTTTGTGTGGCTTATCATAGGCATAGTCTATTTGATGTGTTTATACTTGTCTACGTTTATTGAATACATAGAGCTGTCATCTTGTGGTATTTACTGCTTGTCTGTTAATGTTGCACCAGGACAGTAGAGGATTCAAAGATTGGCAACAACGCATTTTTAAAGAAGATTATTCAAAGGCAGCTACATCGCTATACAGATGCCATCGAGATAAATCCATTCAATCACATCGTTTACGGAAATCGGCACACAGGTAAACTGCTAAATGTAGCTTTTAGGGAACATGCAACCAGCAAGTTGGTGTTGTGTGTAATTGTTTAAAAGGTTCCATCTGAATGTACTAAGGCAGTGGTTCCCAAACGGTGCGGGCATGTCACAGGTGGTGTGCAGCGCAAGAGGATGGCAAGTGGGTGAAAGTTTCAAAGACAAACAAAGAAACATTTCAAAAATTCATGTGCCAAAAATAAATATGAAGGTCATTTTCTCATTTGATTTATTTTGTTACATGTGATATAATATGGTAAATATATATGTATAGAATTAGAAACTGGTCGAATTTTCTAGATTTCATGCCATCTCCCTTTGTATTCAGTGCAGTGTTAAATAGTATCGTGTGTTATTTTTGCACTTATTTGTAAGATTTATTATACTTTCTGGATGTCACATGATCATATAAAGTATGTTGTGCCTCTATGTTATGAATCAAGCACTGCTAGGAGTTGTTTTTGTTTTTTGAATGTAATTCTCATCAGGGAAAATTTAGTGTGCTGCGAGCGAATTTATATTCCAAAAGTGCGGCCCAGATAAAAAAGTTTGGAACCACTGTACTAAGGCGTGTTTTTGTATCTTTACGGTCATCTCATCCCTTTCCTACTGAAGTGCTATAAACTTTCCGGCATGTAAGAAACAACTTATAACATGGTTTGCACAGTCTCTTGAAAAGTAATTGAATTTGAGGGAGTCCTTGAAAAGTACTTGAATTTAGTAAATGTTGATTTTGTGCTGGAAAAGTCCTTGCATTTAGAAAAGAATCCTTGCCTGTAATAAACAGAAATTTTGTACCATCAATAATGTGGCAAACCTCGATTAAAATTGCGTTAAATGAACTTAAAAAGCTATAGACACGATAGACAGTTAAATGATGATCACAAATTACAGTAAGTCAGTAAAATCAGTCAGTAAATCAAGGTATGTTGTAAAAAGTGACAGTGTTTAGAAAGGGTTTATTAATGTGATCCAGGTAAGTTTTAAAGTGGCATGCAGTGATTAAGAATGGGGTTATTAAATTAATCCAGGTATGTTTTGTTCTGTGTAAGAATTCTGATAAAATGTCCTTGAATTTCCGATAAAATGTCCTTGAAAAGTCCTTGAAAAAATTTTCAGTCTTGTATGAACCATGTATGAGATGTGTAAGAAATTACTTGTAATGCATGTAAGAAATAGCCTGTGTGCTGTGTAAGTATTAGAAAGTACATGTGAGCTGTGTGGGAATTGGCTGCTTCACATTGTCATGCATTGCAGGTGTACATTGAAATGGAGAAGTACTCGAGTGCGAGATCAGACTGCTTCCGTGCAATGCTTCTGGACGAAACCTGGCCAAAGGTACTCTACACTCATGAGCAAGGTCTTCAAGCTCATGCTATCCACAGCTGTTAAAACGTCGATGTCTATTCTTTGCACTGAAAACTTTGAGGCCCAATTTTAGTGTCTTGTTTGGCACTGCAGTAGTAAGCATGTTACAGTTGCCTATATCATTCTCTGCGTTCCGTGCCAATCAACATTGCAGTGAATTTTATGCTAACAGTATTAAATGCGTATTTGACGTCCTGTTTGCGCATGTAATGCGTTTGTTTGTATGGATGTAATGCAGAGATACGGACTTACATGTGGTCTGTGTATGTTTGTACGGGTGTATTACAGAGATAGTGACTTACACGTGGTCTGTGTATGTTTGTACAGATGTATTACAGACATACTGACTTACACGTGGTCTGTGTATGTTTGTACAGATGTATTACAGAGATAAACACTTACACGTGGTCTGTGTATGTTTGTACTGGTGTATTACAGACATACTGACTTAACAGTGTCTGTGTTGTTTGTTACGGATGTATTACAGAGATAGTGACTTACACGTGTCTGTGTATGTTTGTACGGATGTATTACATAGATACTGACTTACATGTGCTCTATGTATGTTTGTACAGATGTATTACAGAGATACTGACTTACACATGATCTGTGTTTGTGCAGATGTATTACAGAGATACTGACTTACATGTGGTCTATGTATGTTTGTACAGATGTATTACAGAGATACTGACTTACACATGATCTGTGTTTGTTTGTGCAGGCATATTACAAGGATGCTGGTGCACTAGAGAAGATGGGGCGGCTGGAGTATGCGTGTGCCACACTACATGCTGCCATTAAAAACTGCTCTCCCGTTTACCCCATGGCTGATCTTAAGGAAATAAATCAGAAACTGGCTAAAGTCCAGCAAGCTTTATTAGACAAAGGTTGGTCAACTGTTGCTGTGGACTAACGTGTTATTCTGGGTACATGTTAACCGTCACTGTTAGATATATATATCTATACTGTACATCAGCTACTAGGGGTAATTAGCTGAAATTGTAGTAGTGCGTACTGCGTAGAGTGTTTTATTTTGTTAATTAATCGAAATGGTTGTGTTGAAATCTTTAGCTATTACCTATGTATTTCTCTATGGGCGTGCGTGCGGCCGGGGCAGCGAACGGGTTTTTAAAGAGGCATGTTTGCTACGATCTACTGTTTGTGCAAATCCGTACACACGCAGCTCAGCGTAGCCGACTAGCTGCAGATAACGAATATACACAACGCAAGGAGAACACACGCTCAGCGGGAACTTATCTTGTCCAGCCTGCATTTACACTGGTATGTCAATGGACTCGTAACGAACACCCGAGCGTTGTATCAAAATGACTTTTAATGTTTTCAGAGGGTCATGGAGTGCAAAGGAAGCTGCATCAAGAGCAGAAGGTGCCACTCAAGGAGCAAGAACAGCAGCAGCAGCAGCAGCAGCAGCAGCAGCAGAAACAACAGCAGCAGCAGAAACAACAAGGACAGCAGCAGCAGCAAAAACAACAAGGACAGCAGCAGCATTGCAATAGTATGAAATCAAATTTCGTTATATGCCGCGCCTGGATATAGCTGTTATACGTGAACTGCCCGGTTAATTGAAGAAACATCAGGAGGCCATTTCGAGAAACATTGCGAAGAGTTACGTCTAGCAGAAGTCAAAAACCTGGTGACGTTTACACGCTACTTCACTTTAAGTTATGACGTGAAGGAGATGCCAACCACTACGATTTATCCGTATTTTATACGAATTTCTATTCCACTTGCACCATCAAACTACGAATTTCGATGTGATCTAAAAAAAAAAAAAGAATGTCAATTATTGTCATTTTTTTTCAATTTATTGCCATTTTTGACACTCAGAATGCCTAAATTGCATCTCAGAATAAAAAAAATTTGCCGGACCCCCCTAGCAAGCCCGGGTCACGTCGTGACCCGAGCAACTACTAATTTGATAGCCAGAAACTAACGATTGCTTCAAATATGTGTTGGCATCTCTGGAGGGCTTACAATGTCGCATCTACTTGTGTTTCTTATAACATGCTGCCTGCGATTGATAGAGCTTCCATGTGCATCTGCAGCCAACATGGTGGTTAATAACATACAATATATACTTATCGACACACTAATTAATAACTGACAACAACAACAACGTCATCATTATCATCATGATCAAAAATAACCACCAGCAAAAGCACCAACAGCAACAACAACAACAAAAACGAAAACAACAACAGCTAGCAATGACAATGCGCCATGCAACGTTGTGCTTTGCACGCGAAGGTTTTGTTGCAGATAACATGAACTGTGGACTAACTTATTTTAATGTCGATTCCTTTTTTACCACTGGCTAAATGCAGTGATGACTGAAGGCTATAATACCTATAGCCACTACAATAACAGCTGCTACGCCGGTAAGGCTCATAGGGTCTATGTCCCCCAGGGTACTGCCGGAATGGACCCTGGTACTATCTAATATGGTTAGGGTTAGGGAGTAGGCGTAGGCGACTCCCTAGACTCGTTAGTGGAGTAGGCGAGGTACGGTCCGGCATATTAGATAGTACCAGGGTACGTTCGGCAGTACCCTGCGTGGGACATAGACCCTCTCAGCGCCGGTAAGCTTAACGGACTCGCTGTTATTCTACTCGTCGTGTGTAGGTGATGATTCAGTAAAGCTGCCGGCAGCAATACTCTGCAGACAGTGAGCAAGCCGTCACACCTGCCTACTGGCTGGAAACCCACACAGGCTGCACAGAAGTACAAGTGCTGTATAGAAATTGCTGGGAAATGTTGGGCTCCAGGTGAGCATTTGTTGCATGGTGGAAAGCCCGTTGGAATTTACCTATCCATCTGAGCCTAAACAACCATGGCGCACACCTTGGCGTGTTTGTTGAATAGATCTTTTAGGTTCTCTGGTAATCAAGCTCGTCTCGTTTCTACGCATGTTCAATGCACGCAGGCCTTATATTATCGACTTTGCTTCACTTTGATGCTAAGTGGTGTATTTTAAAATGTCCTTATCTTGATTGCTGATTGGCTGAGACTGCTTGTCAATTGACGCCAGTGATAGCCTAGGTATATTATATATCAGAATTTCTCGCTTACGATCCTGACTGGCTTTATTGATCTCTGCTGATTTGTTGAAACCCTTGAAACTAATCTATGTAAAAGCCAATGGTGGGGGAATGTGGAGCATTTCTAATGGCCTAGTAAGTGCGTGTACTACATGAACAATCTATTGCAGGATTTGATCGTTAGCTTACTGAGTAGATCAGATGAGCTGTCTAGAATCGTATGATTGTCCCATGCGTTGGTGCATGCTGTGCCATGTGTGCGTGTTCGTTGTGCTACCATGTCCGTCGTCGTGCGTCGGCCTGTCCGTCAACAGTTGGCCCACAAAATCTAAATGCTCGACCGTAACGCGCATTTGAAAAGAAAAAAAAAAAAAAAAAAAAAAAAAATAAAAAAAAAAAAAAAAAAATCGAGAAAAAAAAAAAAAAAAAAAATGTCGCGTAGGGGGGTAGTGTGAGAGGTAGGAGGAGGGAGGTGGCGAGAGAAGCGACCCCCCCACGCCCCTCTAATTAAACTTCGGAGATCCATGCTCATTGTTGAAATCTTTTATGTCAACGTCAATGTCAGTTCATTAACTTGTATTTGAATTGTTTATTATTGTTCTTGTTATAAGAATTAGCCATTCTAGAGATTTAGCGTGGTGTGCGGAAGATTAAGACTGATATATTTGTTCGATTCACTACGAAAGTCAACAAGAATAAGAAGACATGTGTTTTATAAGACAAATGCGTTGCGTGCGTGGCCGTGCGTGCGTGCGTGCGTACTTTGCTACTGTAACTGTGCTACTGTCATTATACAGTGTAGAGTTGTTAAATGTCATAACTTTGTAAACGCAAACTTCTTGATATGCACAAGAAGATGTTCTGTTGTCACAGTCTGTTATGCGCCGGTGCTTGGCGTGAGGTCAATGGATGCTGCATTGCTAGATAGCGGTGTCGCATGCCTGCGTTCGCACTGGACTCTACAGCGTGCTACAATACGACGCCGTGGAGTTCATTCAAGTAGGGATGCAGCAGCACCCTCACTGACAGCGACGTTAGAGCCCTGGCAATGCTATGGCTCTTGCCCTCGCCCATTTCACCTCAATAGGTAACGTTTCAGCTACACGTCTGATACTTTAGTAAGCGCCTAAGCAAAAAAAGATGTTTGTCTCTGCTAACGAGCTGAAAAAAGATTGGCACACGGTAGGTAGGCAGGCCAAAAAAATTTAATCAATATTTTTTTTTGGGATTTATACAATACTTCTTTCCCTTATATCTTATAATGCACAGCCCATTATTAAGTGACTTTAAAGTTAAAATTAATGGCATCACCGCATTTTTTTTGCGATCGCCAATGAAACGTGTTTTGGGCACGCGGGGGGTGGGCGGGTTGGAAATGGACTAGGCGCGGTAAGGCTCATTCACACCTGAGCTACGCCTCATCACGATCGACCCACGCCTCCAAAAATTTGCCGAGTGTGCGTGTCAGCGGTTGGTGAGAGCGTGGCCAATATGGGCCCAGGCGGCCCAAGCCTCGAATACTTAGATGCTAATTACGTCGATACTACGATCTAAGTGACGTTTCTTACCCGATCTTTATTGACCGCTCAACAAAGCTTTCACCACGCTCAACAACCACACCCGCATTCAACGCATTGCACTGCGCCTCCACTGCCGTCTTATTGCCGACCTTATCAGATCGCAAATTGCTCACCCGCGCCTCAACCTGGGCCAGTCAAGCTCTAGTGCGAACTTAATCACGCTTCTAGGCAGGGCGCGCCACTGCGTCTGGCAAACGACCATATAAACACTGCCGCCGCTTTAGACATTCATCATGCGATTCTGCCGTGCGTGTTCACATCAAGATTATTTTTCTACTGATTTTAACCATAATAGTATTGCTTACAGCTTTGCCGCCAAAGGACTTTATTTCTCCTCCTCATCCTTCGTCAGCATTTGATGGAGGGCTGGCAATCAAGTAATTTCGAGTGTCTATTCTTACGAGAAACATTGTATGAGTAGTGTTGGCCCTCATCCATAGTGGACACTGCTGGCGGTGGCCAGGGTAGCACCCCAATTTATACCCCAATGTTCGCAGCGACGCGGATCTTGAGCGTAACTAACATGTTCAATGCGAATTGCCACAATGGCGCTGTCTGAGCGTGATTGGGCGTTAGTACAATCGTAGTACGAAACGGGTCGAAGCTTGCTAGAAGCACGCCACCATTGGTCATAGTGAGAACGTGGTCAGGTCGCAGAGACATCTCCATGCGACGGAGTAACAGCCTGATGAAAACGTTATTGACATTGTGCTGCAGACGGGGCGACAATTTTCACGCACCCGACACGATCATAAGTTTCTACTACGCTCGGAGTTACGTGGGTACTATGCCCTTCCACGTCTCTAATACGCCCGCCACTGCGTTGTCTTTCCGCACGCACGCAACCCACGATTGTTTTTTAACATGTTCAAGTTTGGCTACGGCCTCTCCACGCTCATCGGTGACTGCCACCGCGCTTCGATCGCCGATCCGCAGTACGTCCATATACGTTCATACTGCGTTCTAGTGCACGTTTCACCACGCTGTTAGAGCGTAGTATCGAGCGTAGTGAGATCTGGGCCCTGGTGAATGGGGGTATTAGCGGAAACAAACAGTCTTTTTTAGCTAGAACATTGAGTATGGCCTTCTGCTAGAAGCTGGCGCTGAGAATCTTCCATGAATCCGCAGGTTTGGTATATTTGGATTTATTACCTGAGATCATGCAAAATTTTATCCATCAGAAATCATTTGTGTGTACGTTAGTGTGCTGTGCTGGGTTTAGGCTAGTTCATAGGAGAATGTAACTGTAACCTGAATGGGTAATGTTTTTGCGTTAGCGCTCAGTTTGCATCAAAGTCAAGGTTTGCACAGTTCTTGCAGTTGTCCTAGTAAGTCTAAAAGGGGGGAAAAAAAAGCCCATGCGCCAATCGGCTATAATTGATCCTGAAAGTGTTTTGCCGTAGAATGTTCTGAAAATGCAGACATGTTCTGTCTGAAGAGAAATAAATTGCTCTATATGCAGCTGAAGCATTTAGACATTAATGCTGAGATTTTTTTAAATAGACAGGGTTCTCTGTTGTGTACGTATCGTTTCAATGCTATAAACTGTCTCAGTAGGATTCTAAAAAATAAACATTAGACGCAGGGTGGCGAAATTAACAGGCGAGGTCGGCAATCAAATACTCCCTGATTTTACTGGCGCGACTCCCTTGAAGACTGTGACTCCCTGAAAAATTCTGTGATACTAACTAGTTCGTCCGGAGCAACGGCCTTAGCAGATATTACCGTATTTTTCCAGCTACATAGTCCAAGAAAATATTGGCTGACGTGCAAACCTGCGATGAATCTTCAAAATTAAGCACATTCGCTTATTGTTAAAATCTTTAATTTTTGAACCTCAGACTGCGGACCTGTTTTTGAGGGTAGGGAGTCGTTGGACTCCCTTGTTCAAAAGATCATTTCTACCCCTGTAGACATGTGTTTGTTTGTTCGATAGACGGCTGTTCACCAGTATTGCTCACTCGAGGCAAACACAGAGTTGTCCTTATGAACAAGGGCCTCTTCTATTAGGGGTGGCGCTGTAACAGAGGTTGTGACCGTTGATGTTTTACGTGTGAATTGTAGATTCAAAGATGGCGCTCAAACTTTGATGCCGAGGTCTGCAGGCAGACCTTTCCACTCATTTACGGGTTCGTACATTGGCCTGGCACTCGGCGAGCTTATCACTTGAAACACAACCCGAAACCTGAATGTAACCAAGATAAAAAAATCTTCCCGGTTTTTTGCTACGAAAAACTCTCCATGATCGCTTGATTGTCGAGAGGATTTACAGTCTGCGAGAACCTTGTAAAATCTCATTTCAATATCTCGTACTACAAGTTTTTTGCTTGGCGCTAGATTACTCGGGATTTATTCGCAATAAAAATGGTGGTTTAAATTTCACAATTTGAAGGCATATATTTATCTTATTTTTATATCTCTTTTTTTGTTTAGGTTGTGCTATTATTTGGGATGACATCCCTTTCATCTAACTTTTTTTATTCCGTATTTTCAACTTTCAAGACAACAAATGCGGCAAACGGGATTTAATATTTCAACAACATAATAATGGGTACGTAACAGTTATTACCCAGATAAAATCGCATACTGCTACCCTGGGATAATCATCAAAATGTTTATAGCCTGTCATTTCATACTTGCTGTCGCCGTACTGTAATGAGCAGAGGTAAACTTCGATGACTAACGCACGAAGGGTCGTTGTCGTTAATGGCGTATAATATGTACCCGAGGGTAA
>NW_014577689.1:31704-42925 GCF_000485595.1 Priapulus caudatus
TTTAGATGTGTTTGGAGGGTCTCGTAGAAAACTGTAAGCACCCACCGGCCGCTGACGCCGTATGCAGATATGCTGACTGCCTGCGTGTGACCATGGAAATATACTTCAGGTATTGTAAGGGTTCAATGTGTTCTGACTCGGTCTGTGGTAGCTGTGAGGTTTTGTCACCTCCATTCTGCTGCTCGTATGTGTGCACGTTCATACACAACGAATATCAATGTTTGCCCTTGTTGCGTCCGCTGTAAAACTCACAGTTTTACGTGCATTTCCTAAACTAAACTTTCTCGGCGCTGCTCCTACTTCCCTACGTCTTGTTTATATCAGGAGTTAATAATGACAAACCTCATTATTAACCCCTGTTTATATCTAACCGCTGGCTGTTTTTTTTTACGTTAAAGCCAATCGATCATTGGATGAGGTAGTCCTAGCTTGATATTAACGTCTAAACACCGTTGAATGAAATACAGTGCTTTCGTTGAAACTAGAAAATGATGTTTTTCTAGAATTAAAAAATAACTCGAACGTATTGTTTATTCGTGTTTGCATACCTGAAGTCGCAAAACATCTCGTTCTTGTGTTTTCTCAGCGATCTTGACTTTGAGGGATTTCTGCGCATCGGCTGCATAGATGCGTGTAAGCTGGAATATCATCCTGGCTGCTGGAAGGAGCTGCGTGCGGAACATCGGCAGCAGCATTCTGAGAAGGTATCAGCGTCGTCTAGTGATGTCCCGATGATCGATTGTAATCGAAAGTCAATCATTTGCAGCAACCGACTAAGCGCTCGATTATGAAAATTTATAATCGATTATCAAAAAAAAAAAATTTTCTAAAATTTGCAAACATTGACACTATGATTATGAGTCGAAAAACACAGACTAATCACTGAAATGGTGCAAAACGCACGGAGAGCTACGGAATATTACGGAGCTAATTACAGTCCGTAGCAAAATACACGGACTCCTACAAACTAACTACAGACTGCTAATTACAACTGTCTAATCTCCGCGAGTCCGTGTTTATTACGTACATAGTCCGTACATTTCCCAGCCAGCGTGGCGCCATAGTGGTACGCACGCGCACATGCATCGATCACATCACCATGCGGCTGTGTTTAGTTTAGTCCAACCACAGCTCTGTACTCCGCTACAGCTCTGTACTCCGCTACAGCTCTATACTACGCTACAGCTCTGTACTCCGCTATGCAGTTGATGTGTGACACTAACCCTCCACTTTGACCGCAGCGATGGCTCAATGGTAGAGTGCTCGCCTCGAAGGTCGGGGGTTCAACCCCCGGCCGGGTCATACCAAAGACTTGAAAAATGGTACACACGGCTTCTCTGCTTAGCATTCAGCAAATAGAGATATATAGAGTGTGGCAAGTTAACTGGCGGTGACACCAGGGGACTAACCCCCTACTGTAGCATTTACTGTGAAAACAGCTGCGGGGCCTCAGGGTTACTGAAACGGAGATAGGCACCGCCCTATGCGCCATATAGGCACGGGAAGGATTTAACTTTTAACTTGGCTAACCATCCAGGCGCGTGCTTTTCTGGTTAGGATTTCCTCGGTGCGCGCTGCTTCACGCCGGACTGTGCCGGTGTCATCTCTAGCATCGTGATGTATGGATCGGACGGTGCTGTGCGGAGAGAGTACAGGGACACGACAAGACAGCGCAGCGCCTCTCCACATTGCAGAAGATCGCTGAAGATGCAGCCAAGGTAGATTTAACAAAGAGATGACGTACTACAGGGTGCGAAATTAACGGGAGTCCGGAGTCAAATACTCCCTGATTTACTGTCGGACTCCCTGATTTGACATATGCAGGAGTCCGTGTGACTCCCTGAAAATTCTGCCATACTAACTAATTTGTTCCAGAGCACGGCCTCGCGGAATTACCGTATTTTTCCAGCTAATATCCAAAGGAAATTTGGCAGATGTGCAGCTGCATGAATCTTAAAAATAAGCACATGCATTATTGTTAATATCTTTAATTTTAAACCTCAGACTGCGGACTCCCTCATTTTGCTGCGGACTCCCTGTTTTTGAGTGTAGGGAGTCCGTTGGACTCCCGTGTTCAAAAGTTAATTTCCACCCCTGTACTATATCAGTGTATATGATGTTGGCTTCTTGGTCAGTAAAGATTTGTCCAATTTTTCCAACTGATGGGGTGATCTGGCTGGTCGATTAGTGTTAAGATAGGAGAGTTCTAAAAATGCTGTTTAGTAACCACAACATTGAGAATTAAAATTTTCAAATTGATAATTGAATTTGTGTGTGATTTTGTTGATCTGAATTGATTTAATTTTAATTCACTTGATTTTTAAGTTTGGCATGCCTCCTGTGGCAGTTTAAGTGGTTTAACTTGCTCAACCTAGCAGCAATCAATATTCAAGTGCGGGTGGTGGGGGGTGGGTGCACGTTATTCCACTCGGATGGATAGGCGAGTTGCATTCTGCATTTCGATTCACCGATTTTCCGATTTTCTGTTCTGCCCCGACATGCACGTATAATTAGCAGGTGCGAATAGTTTTATAGATTAATCACAATTATTGATCTTTCATGGCAGTCTAATAATTGTTTTGTAAAACCTACTGCATACCCCGACACTAGCTTGCCATGGGTGAATCAACCTAGCCAGATGAGTGAGATGATGAAATCCCCGTTCCTTGATGTTGACCCCTGTAGTCATGTGTTTGTTTGTTCGATAGAGGCGATATTTCACCATATTGTCACTCGAGGGAAACACCCGGAGTTGTCCTTTATGAACAAGTGACCTTTCTATAGGGGTGGCCTGGTAACGGAGGTGTTACCGTGTGTGTTTTACGTGTTGTGAATTGTAGATTCAAGATGGCGCTCAAACCTTTGATGCGAGGTCTGCAGGCAGACCTGTCACTCATTACGGCTCGTCATTGGCCTGGCACTCGGGAAGCTATCATTGAAACACAACCCGGAAACCTGAAGGTAACCAGATATAAAAAAATCTTCTCGGTTTTTTTGCGAAAAACCTCTCCATGACTCGCTTGTTGGTCGAGATATTTACAGTGGTCGAGAAACCTTGTAAAATCTCATTTCCAATATCTCGTACTACAAGTTTTTTGTGGGCTAGATTACTCGGGATTTATTCGCAATAAAAATGGTGGTTAAAATTCACAATTTGAAGGCATATATTTATCTTATTTTTATATTGGGTTGTGTATTATTTGGAGTGACATCCCTTTTCATCTAAACTTTTTTATTCCGTATTTTCAATTTCGAGACAAAATTGGCAAAACGGATTCATATTTTCACAACAAATAATGGGTACTAACAGGTATTACCCAGATAAAATGGCATACTGCTACCCTGGGTAATCCATCAAAAATGTGTATAGCTGTCATCATACTTGCTGTGGTATGTAATGAGCAGAGGTAAACTTCATGACTAACGCACGAAGGGTCGTTGTCGTATAATGGCGTATAATATGTACCCGAGGTAACTATTTGATAGGGATAGGGTTAGGGAGTAGGCGTAGGCGACATACTCGCCGACACCTCTGGTACTACGTATACGACAACGACCCCTTCAGCATAACTAACATGCTAGTAGTGTACACCTGTGTAGGGAAGAAAATAGCTCAACAAGGTTGCTGTATACTGTTTACTAGTGACAATTTTCTGTTACTGAAATATTCTACAACTTCCCGCACTGGCTGTGCCAAAACCTGTCTACAAAGTATATGAAATCGGTCGGCGTAATTTGTTTTGGTAAATGGCCAAATTGTTCCCTGCAGCAGTTGTGTGAAGTTCCTGTGTTTGTCTGGCTGTGACTGACAACTATTCAAGTTGTTGCAGCTATTGCATGCTTCTCTGGTTTTAGATGTATTTGGAGAGTCTCGTAGAAAACTGTAAGCACCCACCGGCAGCTGACGCCGTATGCAGATATGCTGACTGCCTGCAAGTTACCATGGAAATATACTTCAGGTATTGTAAGGGTTCAATGTGTTCTGACTCGGTCTGTGGTAGCTGTGAGGTTTTGTCACCTCCATTCTGCTGCTCGTATGTGTGCACGTTCATACACAACGAATATCGATGTTTGCCCTTGTTGCGTCCGCTGTAAAACTCACAGTTTTACGTGCATATCCTAAACTGAACTTTCTCGTCGCTGCTCCTACTTCCCTACGTCTTGTTTATATCAGGAGTTAATAATGACAAACCTCATTATTAACCCCTGTTTATATCTAACCGCTGGCTGTTTTTTTTTACGTTAAAGCCAATCGATCATTGGATGAGGGAGTCCTAGCTTGATATTAACGTCTAAACACCGTTGAATGAAATACAATGCTTGCGTTTAAACTAGAAAATGATGTTTTGCTAGAATAAAAAACAGAACTCTAACGTATTGTTTATTCGTGTTTGCATACCCGAAGTTGCAAAACGTCGCGTTCTTGTGTTTTCTCAGCGATCTTGACTTTGAGGGATTTCTGCGCATCGGCTGCATAGATGCGTGTAAGCTGGAATATCATCCTGGCTGCTGGAAGGAGCTGCGTGCGGAACATCGGCAGCAGCATTCTGAGAAGGTATCAGCGTCGTCTAGTGATGTCCCGATGATCGATTGTAATCGAAAGTCAATCATTTGCAGCAACCGACTAAGCGCTCGATTATGAAAATTTATAATCGATTATCAAAAAAAAAAAATTTTCTAAAATTTGCAAACATTGACACTATGATTATGAGTCGAAAAACACAGACTAATCACTGAAATGGTGCAAAACGCACGGAGAGCTACGGAATATTACGGAGCTAATTACAGTCCGTAGCAAAATACACGGACTCCTACAAACTAACTACAGACTGCTAATTACAACTGTCTAATCTCCGCGAGTCCGTGTTTATTACGTACATAGTCCGTACATTTCCCAGCCAGCGTGGCGCCATAGTGGTACGCACGCGCACATGCATCGATCACATCACCATGCGGCTGTGTTTAGTTTAGTCCAACCACAGCTCTGTACTCCGCTACAGCTCTGTACTCCGCTACAGCTCTATACTACGCTACAGCTCTGTACTCCGCTATGCAGTTGATGTGTGACACTAACCCTCCACTTTGACCGCAGCGATGGCTCAATGGTAGAGTGCTCGCCTCGAAGGTCGGGGGTTCAACCCCCGGCCGGGTCATACCAAAGACTTGAAAAATGGTACACACGGCTTCTCTGCTTAGCATTCAGCAAATAGAGATATATAGAGTGTGGCAAGTTAACTGGCGGTGACACCAGGGGACTAACCCCCTACTGTAGCATTTACTGTGAAAACAGCTGCGGGGCCTCAGGGTTACTGAAACGGAGATAGGCACCGCCCTATGCGCCATATAGGCACGGGAAGGATTTAACTTTTATCTTGGCTAACCATCCAGGCGCGTGCTTTTCTGGTTAGGATTTCCTCGGTGCGGGCTGCCTCACGCCGGACTGTGCGGGTGTCATCTCTAGCGTCGTGATGTATGGATCGGACGGTGCTGTGCGGAGAGAGTACAGGGACACGACAAGACAGCGCAGCGCCTCTCCACATTGCATGAGACGATCGCTGAAGATGCAGCCAAGGTAGATTTAACGAAGAGATGACGTACTACAGGGTGCGAAATTAACGGGAGTCCAGAGTCAAATACTCCCTGATTTACTGCCGGACTCCCTGATTTGACATATGCAGGAGTCCGTGTGACTCCCTAAAAAATTCTGCCATACTAACTAGTTTGTTCCAGAGCACGGCCTTGCGGAATTACCGTATTTTTTCAGCTAATATCCAAAGAAAATTTGGCAGATGTGCAGCTGCATGAATCTTAAAAATAAGCACATGCATTATTGTTAATATCTTTAATTTTAAACCTCAGACTGCGGACTTTTTGCTGCGGACTCCCTGTTTTTGAGTGTAGGGAGTCCGTTGGACTCCCCTGCGATGTTCAAAAGTTAATTTGCTACCCACTGTATATATCAGTGTATAATCGATGTTGGCTTCGTTTGGTCAGTAAAGATGTTGTCCAATGTTTTGCCCCAATCTGATGCCGAGTCAGATTCTGGGACTGGTCCGATTAGGTTGTTAAGATAGGAGAGTTCTAAAAATTCTCGTTTAGTAACCACAACCATTTGAGTAAATTAAAATTTTCACAAATTAGATAATTGAATTTCTGCTGTCATATTCTTTCTGTTGATTTGCATTTGATTTAATTGCATTAATTTAATTCACTTATATCTCTTTAACGTTTGTCATTGCCTCCTGTGGCCAGTGTAAAGTGCGTTTACCATTGCTCAACCTAGCAGTCAACTACATACTATTCAGAGTGCGGGGTGTGGGGGATGCGGTGCATGTTGTATTCCACTCGTCAGTGGATTACTGCGAGTTGCCATTCGTGTAATTTCAACGCTTTCCAACTCGCATTTTGTCGTTTTCTGTTCATGCCCCGACATGCACGTATAATTAGCAGGCTGCGAATAGGTTTTATTAGATTAATCAAAATTATTGATTCTTTCATGGGCCAGTCTAACTAATTGTTTTGTAAAACCTACTGCATACCCCGACACTAGCTTGCCATGGTGAATCAAGCTAGCCAGCTGAGTGAGATGGACGAAATCCCGTTCCTCTGCATGTTGTCATGCATCTCAATGCTGACGTTCACCATGTTTCACTTTGACCTATCGAAGCATTCGTACTAAAATGTGCTTTTGGAATGTCGCGGATCCTCGATGCTGATTGCTAGAACTCTCTGTCAATCATGTTGGGCAGCTGGTTTCACTTCAGGTGTCATGTTGTGTCGCTCAGCTGAGAGGAGGACACTGCGACGACCGGACGGGCCATGTTGAAGAAGGAGAACGAGGCGTCCTTGCACGAGGGACGGTCACTCGAGATGAGGAGCGAAATAAGCCTGCAGGAGGACCAGCCGTGAGAAGCAGAGCCCGGCGGTTTGACATAAAGGTTGGAGCAATGAGTGCACCGCCGCCGGCACCTACACGTGGCACGCGCCACCACCCACCACCACCATTATGCACTCTGCCACCGCCACCCTCACCGACGCCCATCTTTGCCGCCGCATCTTGCACAAGCCACCCATCCGCCCAGTGCAAACCCCACCCCTACCCCCACCCTCAACCCGCTTAGCTGCAACCCCCACCGCTCGGCCTCTCAGCCGCATGCCACAACCCGCCACCCGCACACTCACTTCGCGTGGCTCCACCCCCACCTCACCGCGTTGCAGACCTCACCCTCACCCTTCAGCGCACGCATGCCACAACTCCCGAACCGCCTTACCCCACTCCTCACCTGCCTGGTGAAACCCCCCCCTCCACGCGTGTGCAAACCCCCACCCGCCACCCTCACGACTGCAGCAAATCTGTTCCCACCCCCCCCCACCCCCCCCCCCCCCCCTCGCCCCCCCCCTTTGTCATGGTGCAGCCACAAATGCCTCACTACCTGCACTGTGTGCCCTGCCCCCATCCCACCCGAACACACGATGTCTGAATGTCATCACTCGTACATGATGTATAACCTGACGAAGCCTCCGAAATCGGACAATGTGACCTTCCTCAAAGTATCAGCAGATTATACGTTACCTGTGTGCTCTTATAATACCAAACTATTGCGACCTGTGTGCGTGATATCTGTGACCTCTGTAATGTCACTATTGTGACCTCTGTGACCTCTTTTATACCACTATTGTGACCTGTGTGCGTGATATCTGTGACCTCTGTAATGTCACAATTGTGACCTCTGTGACCTCTATAATACCACTATTGTGACCTGTGTGCGTGATATCTGTGACCTCTGTAATGTCACAATTGTGACCTCTGTGACCTCTATAATACCACTATTGTGACCTGTGTGCGTGATATCTGTGACCTCTCTAATGTCACTATTGTGACCTGTGTGCGTGATATCTGTGACCTCTCTAATGTCACTATTGTGACCTCTGTTTGGTTTCTGAAGGTGAGCGGGCGGGTAATGAGAATGAACCTCAACGTTCAACAACGCGCATCCGCAATCCATCCCTTTGCGCTGCCGATGTGATGACTGGTGCTGCCCTCTATGCGGCCGATGTCGACCTAAACAATGGTATGATCCGTTCCTGTAGTCCACCCACTAACTACATTGGTTTCAACCAAATCGAGTAAGTGACGGTGTATGGTTAGGGTTGGGATAGGTTGCAGTTAGGGGTAATAATAGCATTTAATAATTAATGACTGAGGTTAGGAGTAACAGCAGCAGTTTTACGCGTATTACTCGTGTCTGAGCGAGCGGTCACTACTTTGCAGAAAACTTTGTCGTGCTCAAGCGTTCTCCTGAAGAGAAGGAGGAGGAAGAACTTAGCAAGTTGGTGAAGCAGAAGAAAAAAGGCAAAGCGACAAAGAAGGAGAAAGATAATGTCGTTTCGTTGTTCGAGTTTTTGGGTTCGGAGTATAAGCATGAAATTCCATTATCCTGGGAGACGGGTGATGGTGATACACATAACAGGTATGAGCACCAGGAGCCCGTCATCAGAAATGTTGTAAATACTTAAGTATAACATTTTAGACTTATAATGTCATTACTATGATGCTTCTGACATTGGGTCCTGTGCGTGCATGCATGCGTGCGTGCGTGCGTGCGTGCGTGCGTGCGTGCGTGCGTGCGTGCGTGCGTGCGTTTGGGTGTAATTAATTAAAGTAATGGATTGGATCATAAGCTGGCGCGTACATCTGCCTGTGTCTGCATGCATGAGTTTGTGCGTGTGACTATCAATGTATATATGATTGTTCGAAACGTATGTATGTATCATATGTGTTTGTATATACGTACGTATCCATGTTTATATTCATGTGTGTGCTTTAGGTTTGCATATGTGCGTGTGTATGTATTAGTGTGAATGCCTGCTTGCGTGCGTGCGCGCGTGCATACGTGTGCATGCATGCGTCATGAGATTAGGTGGCTTATTTTTCTCTCAGATTCGATACCGAACCATTCCGCATGCCCGAGCATTTGCGCAACGACATAGCCACAGTAGACAGTCTGTACCACGGGCAGGACCACCACAACAACAACAACAACAACGACGATGACGATGCTGATTCACGGATAAAAGCCAACCTGTGCTCGTACGTGTAAAATATTAGCAGCATGGGGGCTGTATGTAAGCTATATGTGACTCATTTATACAGATCGATCAGGGCAGCCTGCGTATGCGTTACGGGGTGTAGTTTACATATGTATGTCATTCGAATGATTAATGCAATTGAGCAGGGGAAAACTGGGTAGATTTTACACGGTTTAGTTCACACATGTGCCCTTTGAATGATTAATGCAATTGAGCAGGGAAACCTGGGTAGATTTTTACAGGGTTTAGTTCAGCACATGTGCTCTTTGAATGATTAAATGGCAATTGAGTGCAGCGGAAACATGGGTAGATGCTACAGGCGTTTAGTAACACTGGGTTGGTTTCTAGAGTCCTCTAAGGTAAAATTGTGATGCTGCCATAGTTAAGCTATGAATAGTGGCCGTGAACGACTGACTGGTTGGAACTTGCAGTAGGCTCGGCTTGGTCTTCGAATTTTGCTCTGACTCTCGTGATGATGCTGAGCATCGTTCTCTCTCTCTCTCTCTCTCTCTCTCAAGTCCTCTGCTTCTCTCCGGAAGTCTTCTCATCTCTGCTCTCTCTCCGGTCTCCGTCTCTCTCCTCATCCTCTCTCTCCTCTCTCTCCGTCCCTCTCTCTCTGCTCTCTCTCTCTCTTCTCTCTCTCCCTCTCTCTCTCTGGCTCCTCTTCATCTCCTCCTCTCCCTCTCTCTCTCTCTCTCGGTCTCTCTCTCGCCTCCATTCCATCTCCTCTCCTCTCTGCTCTCACACACTCTCATCTCTTCACTCTACTTCTCCCTCTCGGTCTCTCTCTCTCTCGCTCTGCTTCTCTCTCTCTGCTCGCACACACACAGCACACACACTGGCACAAGATTAATAAGATCAAGATTATCGCCGAACAGATGTGGAAGCCGCAGCATTATTCTAGTCATCATAGCATAGCTATTAGTGTTCACTAAAAAGTGTCGGACTAGCAAAGTTTAAGAAGGATAGTTGTGTCGATAATTGTTAGACAAAATTACGGGTTTTGTTATGTTTTTTTCCGCCATTAATTTTCCTCGCTGGCAGTTGGTTATAGATGTGAGATAGTGTGACGATGAGTGAGTGAGCTCATCATAGTCTCTATGTTAACATTTTACTGCAGTGTGAGCTGGTCCTCCGTATTATACAGATGTCTTCGAGTCCTTGCTAGGGTTCCATAGAAGACTTTACTCCAAGGCTTCATGACCGTTGCAGCAGTATCAGGTCCTATTCTTATGGAAGAGATATTGAATTTTCCTGTGGAAGTTAAAGCCGTAGTAGACAAGTGAAGTGTTGTTTCATACTGGGTGCTGGAAATGTTTTGATTCGCCTCTGTGCATTTATCCGAAGCAATCAGTTTCCATAAACTGCAGCAGTGTTAAGACGAAAACGTAAACTGAGTTTTTTATGATTTAAAAACACCGTGACGGAGAATCGCAAGTTTCTAAGTTCGTCGTGACTAGACAACATTACTTGCATGAGCAATGGTCCTGTTTTGCGGGACGCTCTGGATAAATCGGCGATTTACCTAAGTAATTTAATAGTAAATGATAATAGTGAGTGGTAGGCCTCTGTAATAACAGTAGTAGTAACCACTAGAAATACAAACGACACGATAATATAACTTATTAATAATTAAGATAGCAGATGATAAGAGTAAGTGATCCTTAATAAAGTAGTCAGTAACACCATTAATGCATAGGATAATATAATGAATAAAATAATGAAGAATAACTATTACTATTAATTATTAAAATAGCAGAATGTATAATGAGTAAAGTGAAGCCTGTAGTAACAGTAGTCGTGAACACGCATTAATGGGATGATAATATACCAGGAGTAAGCATAAAAATATAGGAGGAGTATGAACACTCAAAACACGTGAAAATTCCACATTTGCTTAGCCTAATTTTACCGGTGATATATTACGTGGCAACCTCGATAAAAATTGCAATATCTAAATGAGGCGTTGGACATAACCCACAATCCTGCAACAAGGTCAAAACTTTACTTAGTTTTCCAATATCCCTCATTTCTTTTTAATGGGATAAGCTTTGAACGAGTCACACGTATGGTTCATAATGCGTTTGACTAAAGGCTTGTGGCTTAGCTTTTCCTCGCCTATACCGAACTG
>NW_014577689.1:43783-50179 GCF_000485595.1 Priapulus caudatus
AGAGGGCGCTGGTGCAGCTACTGAGAGCGTGTCCAGTGGCACGTCAACCGTCCAAAGTCACGCGCACGATGAAATTATAGATGGCGCTGTTAAAGGTGATGATGCCAGGTCCGGCGTACTTAGTGAGTCGTTGAGAAGCTGCAAGCACGATGAGACTGTAGAGGGCGCTGGGCTCGCTGTAGTTTGCCCACCAGGTGGCGATGAGAGCGTTGTCCTTGCCGGTGACAGTTGTGAAAAACAGTCGTCCGGTGAATCTGTTTCGCCTCCTCATGCAAACATAGAGGGCGCTGGTGAAGGATGCGACATTGTCGTAGAGGGCGCCGGGGAAGGATGCGACAATGTCATAGAGGGCGCCAGTGAAGGAAACGACATTGTCATAGAGGGTGCCAGTGAAGGAAACGACATTGTTATAGAGGGCGCCAGTGAAGGAAACGACATTGTCATAGAGGGCGCCGGTGAAGGAAACGACAATGTCATAGAGGGCACCAGTGAAGGAAACGACATTGTCGTAGATGGCGCCGGTGAAGGAAACGACATTGTCGTAGAGGGCACTGGTGCAGGAAGCGACGTCGTAGAAGGAGAATGTCTGCCTAAGATGGTGTCGCCACCTGATGAGGAAGGCAGAACAGCTGATTCCTCTATGGAGGATGGTATTATGGACTCCGTGTCTACGTCACAAGCAGAACGAGCGGACACTGACATGGCGATGCACCCAAAAATGGCGGTGGCAGACCCAACCATGGCGCCAGATGTTCACGACCAAGTTGGCAATGTTGTTAAGGGGCACGCGGGTGCAGGAAACCGACAAGCAGGAGAGAAAGGTATGCCTGTGCGTGCATGTGTAGCTGTGCATGCATGTGTGCGCGTGTGCGTGTGTTTATAGGCTTGCATGTGTGCATGTGTGTGCGTGTGCGTGTGCGTGTGCGTGTGCGTGTGCCTGTGCCTGTGCATGTGTGTGCGTGTGCCTGTGCATGCGTGCATGTGTGTGCGTGCATGCCTGTGTATGTGTATATTGCTTCTGTTGTTGACATACACCACATTTAGGTTAATGCCCTCGATGTCATGTCTGGTATATAGATGGTAATTGTAGTCATGTACCGTCAAGTATTGTAATTTATGTGCGTGTAGATGGATGGATGAAAAGAGGAAACATTGAAGAATAAATGGGTTAGATTAAAAGATAAATGGATAGGTGGGCAGGCAGGCATGCGGTCGGTCGGTCGGTCGGTCGGTCGGTCGGTCGTCGTCGGGTCGGTTCAGTTCGGTCCAGTCCAGTCCGGGTCGGTCCGGTCCAGTCCGGGTCGGTCGGTCCGGTCCAGTCCAGGTCGGTCGTTCGGTCCAGTCCGGATCGTCGGTCCGGTCCAGTCCAGGTCGGTCGGTTCGGTCCAGTCCGGATCGGTCGGTCCGGTCCAGTCCAGGTCGGCTCGTTCGGTCGCAGTCCTGAATCGGTCGGTCCGGTCCAGTTCGGGTCGGTCAGTTCGGTCCAGTCCGGGTCGGTCGTCGGTCGGTCGGTATATATGCATATGCGGGGTTTCTTCTGAGGGAAATTAGACAAGGAGGTAATGGCCAGTTTGGGGAAAAAACGCGCATGATGGATTCAAATACAGGATGTATTGATATACTTATAGGTATATATACAGGATATACTTATCAGTAAATATAGGAACATTTTTCACAACGGCGATGTTAAATTGGACAACGGCGGTGCGCCCACTGTGCCTCTTACGTATAAGAAACCCTGATATGTATGTATAATAGTTGGCGGCAGTTATAGATGAACAGGTTTACAGGTAATACACGAGTGATACATGTCAGAACAGTTTTCTCATTTCACTCGCATATTTTGGAGTCAAAAATAACATTATCTCTAGTCGTTAAAGACGATAACTTTTCCCCATTCCCGCAATGCACCTCCGTTGTCGTTCTCCCAGCAGATGGCGCTAGCGGCGCGCGGCCGAGGGCGGTGAAACACGAGAGCGTGCAGACGGTGGCGCGGCGGCTGCGCAACCAGCAGACACAGTGTGGAGGAGAGGCGGCGGCTAGCAAGCAGCTCAGCAGTCTACAGCTACAACAAGCACAGAACAGGAAGCTGAGGGAACAGAGAGACGAGTACAAGGAGAAATTCAGACTGGTATGTCAGTGAGAGAGAGCGAAGGGGAGAGAGAGAGAGAGAGAGAGAGAGAGAGAGAGAGAGAGAGAGAGAGAGAGAGAGAGAGAGAGACGAGTACAAGGAGAAATTCAGACTGGTATGTCAGTGAGAGAGAGACGAGTACAAGGAGAAATTCAGACTGGTATGTCAGTGAGAGAGAGAGCGAAGGGGAGAGACAGAGAGAGAGAGAGAGAGAGACGAGTACAAGGAGAAATTCAGACTGGTATGTCAGTGAGAGAGAGAGCGAAGGGGAGAGAGAGAGAGAGAGAGAGAGAGAGAGAGAGAGAGAGAGAGAGAGAGAGACGAGTACAAGGAGAAATTCAGACGGGTATGTTAGTGAGAGAGAGCGAGAGCGAGCGAGGGGAGAGAGATAATGAGACGGAGCAAGGGAGAGATAGGGAGAGGGAGAAAGGAAGCAATAAAGAAAGAAAGAGAGGGTGAGACACACAGCACTAGGAGTGAAATGATGCTCGTGTCGTATCGTATAGTCAGGTAATGTTCTAAACCTTGTGTTGTGTTATTGTTCTTAACCCGTTGTCTCGTTACGTGTTTGCGTTTCCGCTTGATGTCAGCTTCTCTTTGTCTCTCTTCCGCTGTAAGACGAGTGACAATGAAGATCACAGTAAAGATAATACGTCTTTGTTGTAACAGACTAGATGATTTATTCTCCGTATAGAGCTATGAGTTATGACTTGAGTACGTGTGGCTACATGCCACGCCCGAACTACTCGGCGGTGTCAACGCCGCTGCCGCGCGCGTGCTGGCACGACTCAGCTCCTCCTAACTGTTTTCCTTGCTGTGTCTCCTCTCGCCGCTGGCGTGGCCGCTTTTATCTCGTGCGCGATGCACGTTGCACAAGCTCTATCGCCAAGTCCCATCTGGGCTCAGGCGTCCATCTTTCTTTTCTCTGGCAACGGCGACTACGCAGTTAGGAAACCAAGGCACGCCGTTAGGGCGCGTACTCTGTGGCGCGTACTAAACACAGGGCTTATGTCGGGCTTAGCGAGCCGACTCTACTGAAGAAACTGGATTTCGAGCAACTGAAGCGATCAGCAGCGACTAGTTCGTCGCAGTTGCCGCAACTGTTCTATCGAGCAACTAGTGCTGGCCGTCGCAGGCAGTCGGCGTCGCAGTCGACGCGATCGCTAAGCCCTACTGTCGCAGTGAAGTTGCAGCCAGTTGCTTCCAGTTGAGTCGGGTCGCAAGCCCGACATAAGCCCGCCTTAAGGTGTATGGGTTCATTAAAACATGGTTGTAGGTTGCGACAAGTACGCCTAGGATTTTGGCGTCACTATAACATATATAGGTCAGTGTGTGCTGCACCCCGTCGCGTACGTACGTGTCTACATCCGGGTTTGCATCTACTCAGTTAGGACACTGTGCGATTTTCTACGCTGGCCGCTTGCGATCGATAAATACGGTGCCGGGTCAGCGCGGTGTGTTCGGTCTGTGTGAGAACTGACATCCTGTTTGTCGTTGCAGTGCAAATCGCATACACGTCGTTACGTAGGAAATGTATATATATATATATATATATATCTCATATAAAGGGCGAGCCTGTTTTTGTGTCTGTCCTTCTGACTATCTTTTCCCCCCCGTAAGGCAAGGTCCAAAAAATAAAAAAATACACAAAATAAAAAAGTTTAAAATTACAATTAAAATTATTTATTATTTTAAAGAAATGTCGCGCGAGGTGGCGCTAATGCCGTTCACGTGCTGATCATCAACTGCATGTTGAAGTTTGCCATTTTGACGCGCGTATTTTTCTAGCTGTATTGTCGACTATTTTTGTTAAGTTCTATTAAACAAACTTTAGCTTGCGAAGGAGAGACAAAAGCGTCGTACATGACTACTGCTGGAATAGGTATAAATGCTCAACGTGCTGCTTATTTTTTTTCGCAGGCACTCAGGTACTTCGTATTTTCGAGTTTTCGTTATTATCTCCTACAATAACAATCGCGCGGATGCTCTATCTGTCTGTCTGTCTTCTTGAGACCAGAAGAGGTCACCCGTGAGGTATTTCTCATCACCATGATGCGACGACCATTTTAAGCCAAAAACAATTTGCACAAAAACGCCAAATTAAGGGCAAAAAAAACAAACAACAGATTTGCGTCAAAGTAGCGTTTACACACCCATGTCGTGAGTTTGTTAGGGTTAGGGTTAGGGTTTTTAAACCTGGGGTTGTCAAAATAGGATTGGGCCCAGATTCCCCCAAAAAAATACTAGCGCAGGCAGAAAAGTTAACAATAACAGCAATCCTGCGCTCGACTATACACTGCAGAAGAAAAAGTCAAGAGCGAATCCTAGAGCAGCAAACAGCGCGTCAACTATAGTCAGGCTCAAAATCAGGCAATCGCATGAAATGCGCGAAACGCAAGCAATAGCACAAAACGCATGAAATAGCAGAAAAGCAGTAACCCCCAAAAAATCCCGGGCATCGCCGGGTAGCCCAGCTAGTATATATATATGGGAGAATAATTATAAAATAAACAATTTCTAATTTAAACATTCCGGCGCACTGTTACAGGAGGTTTTATGAACATGACCGATCCTGTTATTAATTCCTTGGTGGGGGAGCATGATTCTCTGGCGCCGCTCGTTTATTGCATGACTGCATAAAATAAATAAATAAATATTAATTAAAATTTAATTTAAAAATTAAAACTTTAAAAAAATGTTTAAGAATAAATAAAAGTAATTCTAAAATAATCAATAAATATTAAAACTAAATTTCATTGGGTGAAATACTTCATTGTATATAAGAAAGTTAATATTGCACGAAGTTAAAATTGTATATAATTAAGTTAAATAATTATTAGAAATTTTATCATAAATTATAAAAGGAAGTAAGGGGCAAAGTGCATGAAATACTTAACTGTATATATATGCTTTTAATAATTTAGTTAAAAAATTAGTAATTTTATCATGAATTATTATTATTTATCATCAGAAAAATGTAAGAGGTACAAACGGTCTCTATTTCGTGCAGGCGAGCGAATCGTTGACTAAATCGTTGACGGAACATGACAAGCTGAAGAGGTCGTTCAGCGTGACAGGAACCAGTGTGAGCAAGATGTCTGTAGAGATGGAGGAGATACGAGAATATCTCGAGGTAAGCACCACTACTGCTCACAGCAGAATGAGAACATGAGAGAACATCGAAAGTGTGTGCGTGCGTGCGTGCGTGCATTCGCGTGTGTGCGTGCGTGTGTGTGTGCATACGTGCATTCGTGTGTGTGTGTGTGCGTGCATGTGTGTGTGTGCGTGTGTGCATTCACGTGTGTATGTGCATGCGTGCGTCTGTGCGTATGTGCATTCGTGTGTGTATTCGTGTGTGTGTGTGCGTGCGTGCATTCGTGTGTGCGTGCGTGCATGCGTGTGTGTGTACGTGCATGCATTCGTGTGTGTGTGTGCATGCGTGCGTGCGTGGTAGCGTCTTACAACGTTGGTACACACGTTGCTGTTGTTTTACAGGTGCTGCAGGCAGAGTACAACTCTGTGCGTGACGAGAGGTTGATGGAGAGGCAGAGACATGATGCTGAGATATCGGACATGACAGCAGAGTTACAGGTACGTGGCTGTGTGTGTGTGAGAGAGGCAGGGTTAGCGGGTGGAGAGACACGATACTAATATATCAGACATGACAGCAGAGTTACAGGTACGTGGCTGTGTGTGTGTGTGAGAGAGAGGCAGGGTTAGCGGGTGGAGAGACATGATACTAATATATCAGACATGACAGCAGAGTTACAGGTACGTGGCTGTGTGTGTGTGAGAGAGGCAGGGTTAGTGGGTGGAGAGACACGATACTAATATATCAGACATGACAGCAGAGTTACAGGTACGTGGCTGTGTGTGTGTGTGTGTGAAAGAGAGAGGCAGGGTTAGCGGGTGGAGAGACACGATGATGGGAATGCAGCAGTAACTTCACTGTGCAGCTGTGTAAAGGATTCCTTGTTGTCTTGGTTACTGGCAGGGTGCTGCTGAACAGCTGGATGCGACGCGGGAGACCATGGCCGCCGCGCAGCAGGAGGTCAGAGCAAAGCACCTGCTGCTGGAATTGAGAAAGACTGCGCTGCAAGTCGAGAAGTACGCGCGAACAAGCGAACGAACGTCCGCCTACAGCAGGCAACGCTACATATGTGTTACACCCGCGCCCACGCACGCTACATATGTGTTACACCCGCGCCCACGCACGCTACATGTGTGTTACACCCACACACCCACGCACACTACATGTGTGTTAC
>NW_014577689.1:51032-51609 GCF_000485595.1 Priapulus caudatus
ACACTACATGTGTGTTACACCCACACACGCACACTACATGTATGTTAAGCCCACACGCACACGCACGTCACATGTATGTTAAACCCACACACGCACACGCACACTACATGTGTGTTACACCCACACACGCACACTACATGTATGTTAAACCCACACACGCACACGCACGTCACATGTGTGTTACACCCACACACGCACACTACATGTATGTTAAACCCCCGCACACGCACACGCACGTCACATATGTGTTACACACACGCACACGCACACACACATGCTCACGTTACATAACTGTTACATCCACACGCTCAGATGGATGGGTCACATAGTGACAGGCTGGCCTTGTGTGAAGCCTTCTAACATGAGCTTGTGTGTATAAGCCATATAGGAAACTCCCCGCTACCATATTGAGATCAGATAAGAGGGGGGATAAGTTGCCTATATTATATATAACATCAAGAGATAAGAATACGTACCATAAGAGCATAAGAGCATGAGAGGTATTATTAGCTCTTGATAACATAGTTACGATAGTTCTAGTCTAGGTTTTAACGTTTATGATCTATATTTCTCTTCA
>NW_014577689.1:51715-55114 GCF_000485595.1 Priapulus caudatus
ACCGTCACGCTCCCACATCACGCGCTCTTCCCACGGCCGCGTCACGCTCACACATCCCGCTCACACATCCCTCATCACGTGCCAGCAGCACACATCACGCGCTCTTCCCACGGCCGCGTCACGCTCACACATCCCGCTCACGCATCCCTCATCACGTGCCAGCAGCACACATCACGCGCTCTTCCCACGGCCGCGTCACGCTCACACATCCCGCTCACACATCCCTCATCACGTGCCAGCAGCACACGTCACGCGCTCTTCCCACGCCCCACATCATGACGCGACCTTGTCTCATGCCTGTATCCTACATGCCACATCGTGCCCATATCGCATGTATCATGGCACATGTTTGTTGTTTATATTCGACAGGCTGAAGAAGCTTGCGATTCCGTATTCGATGTTGCAGCGGATAGAGCAGGTTAATGCAGAATGTAAACAGGTGGTGAACAGTATCCACGCCCAGATGACGAAAGTGCAGGTACACACACACCAGGGGGTTTTAATTCTTATACACATATAGAGGCACAGTGGGCACCAGCCGTTAGTCAAATTTTACTTCATCGTGTGGAAAATGTCCTGTAACTTACCCGCCGTTGTTTAAAAATAGTGTCAAACCCCAAAAATACAATAGAACACCACGTAGACTTCTGGCATATTTAGCATTTGCCATGTGGCCTACAGCACGCCTTTGAATCCATCATAGGCGCATTTTTTCTTAACCAAACTGGTCCAATGCGCGCATTACCTCCTTTGTCAATTTTTTCCTCAGAACGAAACCCTGCACCGCTATGGATGTTCATGCACGCACGCACACCGCGCACACTTGAACACCCCTCGCAAACAACATGCATACACGCGAGTATCCATACACGCCGAGTATGAATGGCATAGCACACCACACAGTCGCATGCACCACGCTCAGCGTACACCGCACGACACGCTACACACACACACACACACACACACACACACCTACACACCTACACACCTACACACCTACACACACCTACACGTACGCACGCACGCACGTGTACACACCTGCATGGATGCACACGTGTACACACATGTACGCACACATGCTGCGTGTATGTTGGTATGTGTGAGTTATGCTGCTATGATTCCTGTCGTCTCCTCACTCATTATTGTGTCGTTACAGCATGACTTTGATCAGCACATGGCAGCGTTGAGGATTGGCTGTCCACTCGATAACCTACCACCAATCTACCTAGCCGCACTGCCTGGACCGCCACCACAGCTCTGTATCCCCTGGGTAGGTCATACGAATCCTCTCCACACCCAGCAGTTCGTGCTACTGGCGCCCGTCTATGTCTAGAGCTCGCGTTTTCGCGATTTCAACTCTGTGCTCGGTGACAACAAACGGTATGATGTTTGAAGTCGTTTATCTCGAATTATTATTTTTAATTCACATTAAATTTACGTTAAATTCACGTTAAATTAACGTGACGCACCTGTTTGGTGACATCACCACGCCGGTCAACGAAGCGTCTCCGTGGCGGCAGCGTGCGCGTACGTTGATGCTTGCGTCGTTGCTGTATGTACAGGATAGCGTGCTGCCGGCTTGCCCTGCCTCGACCGCCTGCCCACCAGCCACCAGCGGGTCTACTACGCTACCAGCCGCAGGTGTTCTCCTCCCAGTCAGCAGCATCGCTTGCACAGGTACCGGTGACCGTCGATACGTTGATCGTAGCGTCGTTCCACCAACTGGTTGAAACTAGTTTATCACGAATAAATGTCCTGCCTTCAGTTCAATCACTCTTTCGTTTTTTACTTGATTTTAATTACTCTCCAATACTGAGAACACTGCAGGAGCTGTATGTATTTGTATATACGTACTGATATATATATATACATTATATATACATATATCAATATTGTAGAGTGATAACCTCGTCAAAAGTGTGTCTGCATCATGTAGAGACACTGCCAGGCTTCACAAACGTTGGTTACATCCAAGTGTAATTGTTGGTTCATTCTTAGATGGAATAAATCGTATTCCGTCCAAAAAGTCGAGATGAATCATTTCGACTGTTTTGTCTATCATCGGGGGGGGGGGAATTCAGTTAGCCATTCTCTATGAGGTTTTGATTTCTGCGATCACGAAATACGAATTTCGGTTTTCCAGATGGCGCCAAGGCTGCGCACGCACAACAGGAGATAGGTGGAGCTACGGCTGCACGTGCTCAACCACAGATAGGTGGAGCCAAGTCATTACCGTTGTCCGTACCTGATCCCTCGTCTTACAACGTTGGTACACACGTTGCTGTTGTTTTACAGGTGCGGCAGGCAGAGTACAACTCTGTGAGGGACGAAAGGTTGAAGGAGAGGCAGAGACACACTGCTGAGATATCAGACATGACAGCAGCGTTACATGTACGTGGCTGTGTGTGTGAGAGAAGCAGGGTTAGCGGTGGAGAGACACGATGATGGGAATGCAGCAGTAACTTCACTGTGCAGCCGTGTAAAGGATTCCTTGTTGTCTTGGTTACTGGCAGGGTGCTGCAGAACAGCTGAGTGCGACGCGGGAGACGATGGCCGCCGTGCAGCAGGAGCTCAGAGCAAAGAACCTGCTTCTGGAAGAGAGAAAGACTGCGCTGCAAGTCGAGAAGTACGAGCGAACAAGCGAACGAACGTCCGCCTACAGCAGGCAACACTACATATGTGTTACACCCGCGCTCACACACACTACATACGTGTTACACCCGCGCCCACGCACGCTACATGTGTGTTACACCTGCGCTCACACACACTACATGTGTGTTACACCAACACACACGCACACTACATACGTGTTACGCCCATACACACACGCACACTACATGTGTGTTACACCCATACACGCACACTACATATGTGTTACACCCACACACGCACACTACATGTATGTTAAACCCACACACACACACGCACGCACACTACATATGTGTTACACCCACACCCACACACACACACGCACACTACATGTGTGTTACACACACACACGCACACCACATGTACGTTACACACACACACGCACGCTACATGTGTGTTACACCCGCACACGCACGCACACTACATGTGTGTTACACCCACACACGCACCCTACATATGTGTTACACCCACACCCACACACACACACGCACACTACATGTGTGTTACACACACACACGCACACTACATATGTGTTACACCCACACACACACACACACACTACATGTGTGTTACACCCACACACGCACACTACATGTGTGTTACACCCACACACACACACACACTACATGTGTGTTACACCCACACACGCACACACACATGTGTGTTACACCCACACACACACACACACTACATGTGTGTTACACCCACACACGCACACACACATGCTCTGTTACACCCACACACACACAC
>NW_014577689.1:55139-58530 GCF_000485595.1 Priapulus caudatus
TTTGGCTGTGTAGGCATGCTTCTTGTGTGTGTGTGTGCGTGCGTGCGCGTGCGTGCGTGCGTGTGTGCGTGCGTAGATTTATATATGTAGTTGAACAGAAGTTGCTGTAATATGCAGCAGAACCTGGCCACCATCATCAGTGCTCATTATGTTTCTCTTGTGCCTGCAGTGCATCAAGCGATGGTTGAAGAAGCAGAGTACCTGCCCCACATGCAGAGTTCACGTTCTCATCCCTGATGAATTCCCCGAGCTTAGTCGCAGCTAACTAACGCGTGCGTCGGTTCGGCAAATAGATCTCCTCGAGTGTTTGGTTTTGAATGGTTAGTCGATTGCCTAAACGCAATAAAGCCAGTGACAATTACTTAAACGTTCCGTTAAAGAACACGTTCCGTTAAGAAACACGTTCTGTTAAAGAACATGTTGCGTTGAAGAACACGTTGCGTTAAAGAACACGTTCTGTTACAGAACACGATCTGTTAAAGAACACAATCTGTTGAAGAACACGATCTGTTGAAGAACACGTTCTGTTAAAGAACACCTTATTATAGCTTTACGAACCATGTTATACTCGTAAACAGAATATTATAACTGTGCACGCCATGTTATAATCCACTAGTTCTATTCCAAATTGGAAGTTTTTAGTTAATAGTTTTTTCGTAGTTGTCCGTTTGATTTTACGATCGTAGTAATTAGAAAGAAATAACGCGAATCCTGTATTTTGTTTGTATATTATGTTGCCCTTTTAAATGTGGTAACATACGCATTTAAACCTTATATGTTCGCAGTTTGAAAATCATCTTATATGGATTATTTATAATCCTAGTGATGTAGTTTGAAATCAGATCGGTCATCACATCACAATCAAATCACATCTTGTCAGATTGGGTTTTCACTCGCATAAATTAATGACGATGTTGTTGAAACATGGCGCTGCATTCGCGCTTTCTTACGAGTGACGCTTGGATGATATTTTACAGGCTGATGTTAACGGTAGTATCTGGTGATTTCTTACCTTTTTCCATGATGATGCAGATATTAATCCTGGATGGATCTTTACGTCACAATCTTCATTACACAATTTCTTTTTGTGATTGGCAATTTAAAATTTGGATTTCAATTAATGTAGATTCATTTGGCTAGAGTGTAAAAGTAGTGAGCGAGACAGCTCTACAGTATTGAAGCGTGGTTGCCTGCGATCATATATGTCATCAA
Organism: Priapulus caudatus; assembly: GCF_000485595.1. Lineage (NCBI taxonomy): Eukaryota > Metazoa > Priapulida > Priapulimorpha > Priapulimorphida > Priapulidae > Priapulus > Priapulus caudatus. The sequence goes on from NW_014577689.1 coordinate 56,352, forward strand.
TAGATGTTTACTACGGATCGTGATGTGTGGTAACTGGAGATTCCTTACCTTGGCCTGAGTTTATTTGATAAAAAATCTATTGCGGAGGTCATCGGGAGTTTAAAACCAACTCCTGATCATATTTTTTTTACATGTAATTAAAGATTTTTGATTAAAAATTTAAGCGTAGGACTTACGCGTTTGCATTTTTTATGTACTATTGCATTATTTTTATATTGGAAAATTAAAAATATTTCTACGAATGTATAAATGAAGGAAGTAGAATAATGGCATTTTAGGGTAAAATGCAGTGCGTGCGTGCGTGCGTGCGTGCGTGCGTGCGTGCGTGCTTGCGTGCGTGCTTGCGTGCGTGCGTGCGTGCGTGCGTGCGTCTATAACGTTAAGAAAATCGGGGGAAATCATTCCATTACCTGTCTTACACCGTCAGTTTCACGTCTGTCTGGGTATATTTGTCTTTTGGTAGTTTCTCATCGTCATCTCCCTACAATCTCTTCTCGCTCTCTCTCCGCCTCTGTCTTTCTTATCTCGTCTTTCTTCCTCCCCCCTCCTCCGCCTGCCCTCTCTATCTCTCCCCTTTCTCGCTCGCTCTCTCCGCCTCTGTCTTTCTTACCTCGTCTTTCTTCACCCTCTATATGTATATATACAGGGACCGCGGAACGATGTTTGAAGTGGGGGTGTTCAACTTGTTACGATCCAGTAGAGCGATTTTGTGATAGCGCCGGTGCTAGAGGTGGGTACGGGAAGGGGTTGTCCTATCCCGCGCGAAGCGCGGAATTATAAGCGCTAATAATAAATAAATACATTTATCGGGTTGCCTCATCATCCGTCGGGCGCGGCCGAAATCGTGGTGAGTATATCACTCATCATGACTTTTCCGATTTCTAGGAGAACATTAGCGGTCACAACTCCTGCTAATGAAGCTCCTTATAAGCGCTAGCACTAATTATATGGGAGAAGTAATAATCAGTGCCGAAATGCCGATACAGCGATGTTTAAACGCGTTTCCACGAATTCCACTTCCATGTGGTTTTATTTATTCCGGGGCACTGGCGGATCCGGCATTTCAATGAGGGGGTGAGTAATAGGCAGGGGTATGGGGGTTCTCCCCCAGCAAATTTTTGAAAATGTAGATCGCAGGAGATGGTATTTAAGGCACTTTTGAGCCTCATTCTGATTTACAGCACAGCCTTCATTCTGCAACCTGCTTTACCACTCAATTACATAATTGTATAGTAATTTAACCCATGCATCAGGTAGAGTTTTGTACAGCCACGCGACCATTATACTTAGCAATAATTAATTGGTATAATATACCAACACATATATTATGTGTAAAAATATTGTTACTCCAGCGGAGGGGGGGGGGCACCCAATCCACCACCCCTCTTAATCCGCCACTGCAGGGGTATAGCTTTGAATAGTGTTTGTTGTGAACTTTGCACATAAGACATCAAAACAGGAAGATGTGTGTGTAAACGACCCATGTTCTTAACTTCCTTCTTAAATCAAAATTCATCAGAATACTGTATAAAACTTTAGCCCCATAGCTGACGACACCATTATACAGGACGGACCTCCTCAAGGACACGGAGGCAGTCGGTTTTTGCTACGAGACGAGTGGTGTACGGCGTGTTACGTGTATCGTCGGAGAGTTAGGTTTTTTGCTACTTGGAGCGTGTGTCGCCCCGTGTCGCCGTAGCGAGAGAACGAGAGGTGTACGGCTAGTGTCGTCGGGGAGACGGTGTTGCTATGTAGAGCGTGTGTCGCCGTAGCGTGAAGACGAGAGGTGTACGGCGTGTATCGTCGGGGAAACAGTGTTGCTATGTAGAGCGTGTGTCGCGTAGCGATGGGAGACTAGCTATGTCTAGACTATAGGACTGGCTATTCCGTCATAGGGAGCGAAACCCTGACAACTTGGCACATTTAGACGTGTTTTTGTACGTTTTTTACTCTGTTATTCTTCTGCCTCAGCATACTTTGCCTTACCTCATCTATAGCTCCAAGAAACGGTATTGCTAGGGTTAGAATACAGACAATATATAGACAATCCGTCGCACAGCCTGGTCGGGCTACCTCATCTACAGCTTGCTTATCTGCTGCAGCATGTGAAACACTATGGTGTGTATTCTGTTTCATAATTCGATTCAAATTCATTCGATGCGTGAATCGAATGATTCGA
>NW_014577689.1:58540-60011 GCF_000485595.1 Priapulus caudatus
TCCTCCGCCTGCCCTCTCTATCTCTCCCCTTCTCGGTCTCTACAGATCACCCTCTTGTCGCTCTCTCTTACCTCTGTCTTTCTTCCTCCCCCCTCCTCCGCCTGCCCTCTCTATCTCTCTCCCTTCTCGCTCTCTCTTCGCCTCTGTCTTTCTTACCTCTGTCTTTCTTCCTCCCCCCTCCTCCGCCTGCCCTCTCTATCTCTCTCCCTTCTCGCTCTCTCTTCGCCTCTGTCTTTCTTACCTCTGTCTTTTTTCCTCCCCCCCCCTCCGCCTGCCCTCTCTATCTCTCTCCCTTCTCGCTCTCTCTTCGCCTCTGTCTTTCTTACCTCTGTCTTTCTTCCTCCCCCCTCCTCCGCCTGCCCTCTCTATCTCTCTCCCTTCTCGCTCTCTCTTCGCCTCTGTCTTTCTTACCTCGTCTTTCTTCCTCCCCCTTCCTCTGCCTGCCTTCTCTATCTCTCCTCCTTCTCACTCTCTCTCCACCTCTGTCTTTCTTCCTCCCCTCCTCCTCCGCCTGCCCTCTCTATCTCTCCCCTTCTCGGTCTCTACGGATCACCCTCTTGTCTCTCCATCTTTCTCCGCCTCTGTCTTTCTTATCTTGTCTTTCTTCCTCCCCCCTCTTCTCCTCCGCCTGCCCTCTCTATCTCTCCCCCTTCTCGGTCTCTACGGATCACTCCCTTTCTCTCGCACGCTGTTTGCATGCTCGCATGCTCCACGGCTCGCGCGCCTCATACATCGGGTCTCTACGTTTGTTGTTAAGCGGGTTTCGCTACGGTCTACTGCCGCCTCTCCCCCTCTCTCTCCCTTTCACCTCTCTCTCTCTCTCTACCGACGGCAGACAACGTGCGAGAGCGGGCGAGGTGCATGTGCCAGGGTGACTCCCTAAGTGATGTGTTTACGGTCGGTCGGCCCGCGGCGATACAGCATTTCAAGTGACGTTCGATGTTCTGTGTCGTATCCAGCAACGGGAACATAATATTACACGCACGCATACAGACGCGCGCACACACACACCCGTCGTCTGCGCTGTGGAGCGGTGATGATCAGTTAGTGTCTAGGAGGAAACTGCTTCTGCCGCCTGCCATACAGAATGGCAACCACGTGTTTTTAGATGGGGCGCATGCGTAGAGATCGGCGCTTGGCTGAGGTAAGTTGCGTAAGCCTCTTGTGTGTGTGTACGTGCGTCCACCCTGCGTGTGTACGTGCGTTAATGTGTGTGTGTGTGTGTGTGTGTGTGTGTGTGTGTGTGTGTGTGTGTGTGTGTGCGCGCGTGCGTGCGTGCGTGCGTGTGTGTGTGTGTACGTGCGTCCACCTTGCGTGTGTACGTGCGTGTGTGTGTGTGCGTGCGTGCGTGTGTGCGTGCGTCCACCCTGCGTGTGTACGTGCGTTAACGTGTGTGTGTGTGTGTGTGTGTGTGTGTGTGTGTGTGTGTGTGTGTGTGTGTGTGCGCGCGTGCGTGCGTGCGTGCGTGTGC
>NW_014577689.1:64142-65862 GCF_000485595.1 Priapulus caudatus
TATATCTCTCTCTCTCTCTCTCGGTCTCTCTCTGCCTCACTCCTCGCTCTCTCCCTATCTCTCCGCTCTCTCTTTCACTCTTCCTATTATACCTCTCTCTTTTTCACACTCCCGTTGTCCTTCTTCTCCTTTCTCTTGCTCTCTTGCGCTGTATCTCTCTCACTTTTCTCTCACCTCTCTCCCTCTCGCTCTCTCTTTCTTCATCTCTCTGACTCTCTTTGTCCCCCTCTCACTCTCTCATGCTCTCTCTGACTTTCTCTTTCTGTATCTTCTCTTTTTCTAGCTTCCTCCCTCGCTCTCCCATTCTATATATCTCTCTCTCTCTCGCTCTTTCTTTCTCTCTTCATCTGTATTGATCTTTTACGCGTTCGCTCTCTCTTCCCCCTCTCTTTACTATTATATATCTACCAATAAACACATGTATGTAGAGATTTATGACGCTGTGCATATAAAGCCAGTATTATATAGCCAAGGTAAATGCGCCGAGGTTTTGCAAGGTTCTGAATGAGAATAAACGCTACCAATCTACAATATGTCCTATTTATAATAAACCCATAAAACACTATAGACCTATCTCGATATTCCTTGCCCCAAAATACTATATTAGTTTTATTTAGGCGCGACCTGTAGTAGTGAACTATTATATATATATATATATATATATATATATACTACGTATGATGACATAATATGATATATATATATATATGTGTTACCCATGACTATGCCGGTTATTGTTCTGCCGACAATTTCAAAGTCAGTGCTCGTATAAATTTACATGACTGCTTTTCATTGTTCCTGGAATACTGTAGAATTACAAAGGAAGTGGAATATTACAAAACAGGTTTTTTATTATCTATGGCTTAATTAAGTTCCAGATATGTGGGTTAGAAAATGCGCAAATTTTCAGGAACGAGAGTTTAGCATGACCTCAATAATGTGGGTAGTAGTGTCAATTATTGTTAGTTGCGAAGTTGAACTGTTACTCATACATACGAGGGTAAAACAATCTAACTATTGTTCCTGTTCCTGTTTATCTTTCGCAATTATAAATACGACACAAAATGAGCCATTTTACCAGTAATTGTAACGAGAGAGACGTTATGCTACATTCGTCAATTTTTTTATTTTGAAGGGAGGTTTATATCTCTAATTGCTATATGAAACAATTTTTAAAACTTGTGCGAAATAATCTTTTGCTGCATTTATCAGTTTTTTTTGCCTTTGTATTACTGTATTATTGGGCTGGCGCACCGTCACAATATCAGTCATTGGGAATCCCTTGAAATCATGTTAAAACTTGCTGGAAAACTGTGAGGGTTAAGTTCGTGAATTACCGTATGTATATTATATGTAAATATCGCCGTTGTCATCGGGCGCGATGTGCGGTCTGTTTGTCTGTCTGTCTGCGTGTCCGTCTGTCCATCCATCCGCCCGTCCGTCCGTCCGTCCGTCCGTCCATTCATTCGTCAGTCTGTCCGTCTGTCCGTCCGTCCGTCCGTCCATCCATTCATTCGTCAGTCTGTCTGTCTGTCCGTCCGTCCGTCCGTCCATCCATTCGTCAGTCTGTCTGTCTGACCGTTCGTCCGTCCGTCTGTCTGTCCTTTTGTCCGTCCGTCCGTCCGTCTGTCCGTCCGTCGATCCGTCTGTCCATCCGTCCGTCCGTCTGCCCATATGTCTGTCTGTCCGTCTGTCTGTCTGTCCTTCCGTCCGTCCGTCC
>NW_014577689.1:65872-68645 GCF_000485595.1 Priapulus caudatus
CGTGCGTGCGTGCGTGCGTGCGCGTGCGCGTTCGTGTGTGTGTATCTGCGCGGATATCTTACCGCTCCATTACCGACGTGTAGTCTCTATTCCTATGCAGATCATTTCCGGTCGTAATGTAGTTGATCATATAAGATTTAATGGCTACGTTTGGCATCACTACCCGAAACGTATCAGCATATTTTAGAACTGGTTTTATTAACATAAAATTATATATGATTACATGGATTTTTGTCTTTCATATGTACTTTCATTCCATTTGATTTATTTATATATATTGTGAAATTCCTAGTGACGCAGCGGAGAGCTTGTAAATCTTACTTTTGTTCAAAGTCTTATTTTGCAAAGTTAACCATGGCCTAGATGCTAGCAGGTAGCATTACACAGTATATAGGCGTGTATGTTCGCTCACTGTACGTACCGTAACTAATATAGAACCTAAGAGAAGGCCGTTGGAACACAGTTTGCAGATTCCAACTAAAATGAATACATATATCGATCTATGTGATACACAAGGACTGTTTTTATCCTATTTGCTGGCCCATGTGGTGTTTTCTACATTACAATCATACTCGTTGAGAATTGCCTGTGTATTTTTTCCCAATATTTTCTATTATTTCCTTATCGCTTTATGAACAGACGCATCTCGAATAATCTGAAGAATTGGCCTGAATATAAGTCAGGATTTGGGGGTAGAATTGGTGGTCGATTTTTTGGTTAGAATTGGTAGAATAGTATGAATATCCACCTGGCGGAGTGTCAGGCAGCTCTGCTGTATCAATGTTGTAATAAGGATTCTAAAAACTCTTTGGCAAGGAAATGTCGCGATGCTGACAATTTTGTGTGTGAGAAACATGTGGAAAGTGGGTGTGCTTGACAGATCTAGATAGGGAATTCAGCACATGATACATATATTTATCATATACTAATCTGTTATTATCTCAACTGTGGATGTACTGCCTTCTATTTACGCTTCTTCAAACGGAAAAAAGTATTTTCAGGATATAGGATAAATAAGAAATACATCTTGCTCTTCTACAGATTGGGTGACGATGGCTATGGGAACAGCCGCCATGATGGCTGCTCTATTGTTTTCCGTGGCGGCGGTCGCCACCTCGCAACACGCAGGAAGCATCGAGTCCGCACCAACAGCGCCCTCTACCAACGCATCATCTCATACCACCTACGGAGCTAACTCGCAACACGCAGGAAGCATCGAGTCCGCACCAACAGCGCCCTCTACCAACGCATCATCTCATACCACCTACGGAGTTAACTCGCAACGCGCAGCAAGCATCGAGTCCGTACAAACAGCGCCATCTACCAACGTATCATCCCATACCACCTACGGAGATGAGTCACCGAGCCGGAGGCGAAACGTGACGCTATCCGGCCGCAGAGAGGTTACTCTGTCACGTCGCGGTGGCGTGGTTAGATCAGACAATACCGCTGATACAGCCGCCGCCGCCGTCACGGCGACCCCCGGTGCGGGCGGCTGTAACACGACGGCCAGGAGACTGGTCGTTAACGTTACCGACGTACGCTACTCGTCGCTGACGGTCACGTGGATGCTGTGTCGGGGTTATTCCAGAATTCAGGGGGTCAAGGTTGTCTGGAGGAAGTTCGGCGATGACGGCGCGTGGTAGGTGATTGTGAGAACGAATTATGTAATTATATTATATATTGTACGCAGTTCCGTCCGTGAATGCAAAACGGGCGATAAAACGTTGGAGGAATTTCGTTGCATTTATGACACTGATTGTATTAATTAAAACGTTGTCATGTCGTCAATTCATAATTTATTAACTAGTGTATATCTATAATATTGTAATGTAAAAATGTGGTCTTCTTTTACTTCTATTTCTTCTCCTTCTTCTTCTTCTTCTTCTTCTTCTTCTTCTTCTTCTTATTTTCATATATACATATTATACATATATATATATTATATATACATATATATATATATATATATATATATTTATATATATATTAATATACACTGTAGCGCATAGACTTTCGTAACCTAGTAGTAATTCTTCAGAGCCGGTTTTGTGCTGAAGACCTGTTACGTGAGATCGGCGGTAGTGGAAGAAAGATGAAGATAACTCTAGACATCGTATGAGGCACGCCCATCGTGTCCAGAGTTATCTTCATCTTTCTTCCACTACCGCCGATCTCACCTAACAGGTCTTCAGTACAAAACGTAACGCAGCTAACTCTTTTTGCCTCGGGGGAGGCAAAGGCACGCGCGGTCTGTTTTGGACAGTTTATCATAAATTATAGTAGGCAGTTTGCCGCTTATAGTACTATCTAGTTTAGTCTGGGGACAATGTCTTTCTTATCCTTCCTCTAGCTGCATCCCTGTTATTTCTGTTTTAATTCTGGCATTATTTTGGTATTTCTGTCTAACTATTTTCTATTCTTTTCAATCTTTTAAATCGTAATGTTCTTATTATTTCTCTTTCAAGTTTAAAAAAAAAAAAACTTGATATGATATGTTCTACTTATCATCATTCTCAAAAGATTTCCCGTGCTAAATCTTTTTGAATCGTATTGCTCTAATCACATATCATTCTTTCGCGAGTTCTTCCCCATAAAATCTCTGTAATTATAATGTATTTATATATGCGCTTCTTTCCCATGAAATCTTTATAAGCGTAATGTATTCATGTATGCGCTTCTTTCCCATGAAATCTCTATAAGCGTAATGTATTCATGTATGCGCTTCTTCCCCATGAAATCTCTGTAAGCGTAATGTATTCATGTATGCGCT
>NW_014577689.1:69748-75856 GCF_000485595.1 Priapulus caudatus
CACACACACACACACACACACACACACACACACACACACACACACACACACACACACACACACACACACACACACACACACACACACACACACACACACACACACACACACACACACACACACACATTTCATTACATTCAATTACTATATACGAACAGTAATACAATAGGAGAGCTAAAAACACATAATATCGCGATTATCACATTTTTACTATTAACTCAGTAAATTAGTAATATTATTAGCTAAATAAAGTTTAGTAATTAATATTACCCAGCTCTGATACAGTGATGCAAATCTCAAAGCCGACATGATCACTCACAACTACGCTCATTGCTCATTTATTTTCCCAGAAATTTTTATCATCAAACCAGCACGCGTAGAGCATATAGAAGGCGGAAGTTTGCTAATATTATTAAACACTAAGTAAGAAAACATAGGAGTCCAGCACTCTTCCAGTCCAAGTTCAGCAGTTGCGATTTAATGTTTTAACGAATACTAGGCGTTTTGTAATATATTTCATATATATATTACAATATATACTATATATATATATATTATTATTTTCATATTTTAACCGGCAAAATCCCGGAAATTTTTTCCAGTTCAACAAATGCGATTTTTTATTAATGTTTACCAGATAGTGACGCGGTCGGTTTCTCCTGTACACAAAGCGTTTTGTACCCAAAGCTGAGGTAGGTCTTCCCTTTCCCTCCTTCCATCGTTGCAATGAGAGATCTATGCACTTGATACTGGTTGAGCCAAAAATACAGAACATCGCATTTCAGTTGCTTACTTCGTTTACCAAAGTCTCCTCTGTTTCCTCTGTCTCTGCCGTTTCCTCTGTTTTCTAAACTGATCACGTGCGCGTGCGATAGATTGTCAACAAGATTGCAAATGACTTGAGAATAACACATCAGCAGATGCGTTTGTCATGTAGAACCAGCGACCAATGGGAACATGGAGCGTGCGTGCGTGCGTGTGTGCGTGCGTGCGTGCGTGCGTGCGTGCGGGCGTGCGGGCGTGCTTTTGTGGCGCCACGTGTTAAATCAGTAGCCGTTCAACTATATTAAGCCTCTTTAAAAAAAAATCCTCCCTTAGAATTCACCTTACATTCAGCGGTGACTCACGCCCAGCAAGCCCCTTGGTTCGCGCTCTACCTCGCAGTCTATAGTGTGCAATCAAATGCGAATTCATTGTGCGATGAACGATTTTCGTCCGTAAGCGATCGCAGGCAAAGCGCTGTCTCGGTTCCCATGCATGCAGTTCGCTGTACGTATTGTAACGATGCAGGCTCGCGTTGCATAGCAAGCAGGCAGCTACCGGACAAGAAGCTCGAAAAGAAATCACGGGCAAGAGTTCCCGAGCATACATGCGTGGGAAGCTCCATGCATAATATAGATAGATGCGTGGAAAGGCTGGACGAAAGAACACGTAAGAACTCGTCGTTGTGTCCCTGCCTTGACGTGCTGGATTTCAAGAGGTAAGTTCTGTTTTCGTTGTTTTCGTGGGTAGTACCAATCGAAGGGCTATTGAGGACAATTTCGAAATGTTCGATTACATGTTGTATCTAGTAAATAGCGATATTTATGCGCAGAACTAATAGAACTTTATGCTGTTTAATATTAGCACTTTGTATGAATGAATAAATGTTATGTATAAGTAATAATTAACACGGATTATTATTTGATAGTTTCGACATGTTTAACCTATATATCGCAGTACGGTAGAGCGCTAACTAGTGCTGAATTAGCTCTCTGTCCGTTACTCTGCCCGTCTCTGCTTTTACTAACACTATAGCCGCGTAAATACAAACGTCTTGATCACACAGTGTAGTCATAATTACGACGGTAGTCTCTGGAGAGAGGGAGAACTAGGCAGCTGTCTCCACTGAAATTTGGAGAAAAATTATGCGAAAGCCTATAATGAATCTAAGAAAAACCCTCGTTCCACAACCACACCCCACCACTCTATGCATGTTGACTAGGAACTGCACCCCTAGCTCTCTCATCATTACTCAACTGAGTCACGAAGTTGTATATCATCCCTCGTGAATTTGCTCAGGCTGTGGATTCCGTACCGTCACGCATTGAGCGATATGAGAAGGACAATTCTGTCCTTCTTGTCAGTGAAGGAAAAATTGCAGATATTTTGACATTCTATAGCGTAGCGAGCTGATCATTATACCCGCGATATATCGATTAATGCAAAGACAACTCTATGCATTGCAAATTCTATGATCGAAAATGCAGGTGAGTTGTTAATGAACAGAGTTAAAACGACGTTTAGATATCAGCGCCTATATCTACGTTTATATATATCAAAGGAGGTTTATCAAAAAGGGTTATCAACGTTTTTAATATTTCAACAATATTTTCCTCCGGCAATTGTATGGACGTAGAGATAAGAGGGCACGGTATAAAAGAATATGTGGTAGGTGCGACCAAAGCTAGGGGGTGTCTATATTCAAGCCGGTACGGGAGATTACGGTACGCATATATTTGCTAATATTAACTAATCGTGCGTCAATAAACTCAATATTCACCTGTCAACTAATTTGTCATTATTAACTCCTGGTATCATTAGTATGAACTAGCTGCGCCCCTCGTAGTCTTAGACTCCCCGCTTATCTAGAATTGCGGCTTTCCCAGCGCATGCAGCTTTCAAGAAACTTTTCACACGGAATTTTAGACAAAACGCATTCATAAGCGATGAGCGATTTTATGTGCGGAAACTTATGGAATACGTTAACTTATATTATATAACGTATATATATATATATATAATATCAAGAGCATATAAAGAAGAGTCTTATATGCCTTCTTTATATGCTCTTGATAATATTTAATATATATTATATATATATAATATTATATATTATTTTATGGTAACTTATACGAAGCTTTGGAACACTATAATGGAAACTTGGAAATATATTAATGCAATTAACGAGTTATCGATTTGCAAACAGCATTTACAGATACCACGGATTTAGTAACACGTTGACGGTTTGTTGTTCATTGTAATATATAGTGCAAGACGACAGATGCACTTATTTGTCACTTCCCGCTGACCTGACCCTGGCAGTATCGACTGAGCTAAGCTGAGAGAAGAAAGGAAGCCATCACAAACACGGTGAGAGTAATTAGTCTTGTAATTATCAATCATGCATTATTACAGTATTGTGAGACTGATGTCCTCGTCGATATATGCTTTTGTTCCTATTTATGTATATACACCAACGCGTGGAGAGTATGCATCACTGCGTGGTATATATATATCAGGAGTGTATAATAGGGATCCCTATTATACACTCCTGATATATATATATATATAGCCATAGCGCCGGATCCACCCGTAGTTTTAATCCGGGTGCTATAGTCAATAGACAGCATATTGATTTTGATACGTCTTCTAGCGTGAGCAGCAGCAGCAGCAGCAGAGGCTCTACTGTACGTATAGAAAGTAAAGCCTTTGCCGCGAGTATTGGCGCAATTTGTCGCTGTGTCGGGAAAGAGTCGCAGAAGAAAACTGTTCGGGTCGTACGTTTGGCGGAAATCTCTCAGTAAAGCGAAATTCACGTGAGTAGAGGTCCGTACGTGTTTTTAACCTAAATCGAATACGTGCTAATTTGTCAAGACTCTAAAGAAAGAACGTGTAACGTGCTTACAACTATCGGAACTTCGGATAAAGAGGCAGAGAGCGTTTGTGTTTAGGTGAGGGAATTCTGTCACGTAGCAATGACTACAGTAGCAACAAAAAGCAGCGAGATCAGCAGCAGTAGCATTGCTGCAGTAGCATTGCTGCAGTAGCATTAGTAGTAGTATTAGTAGTAGTAGTAGTAGTAGTAGTAGTAGTAGCAAGATGATATCCTATATTATCTTACTCCTGGTAGTAGTCAAGCGCGTAGTCAGGAGGGGGGGGGGGTCCTGGAGGTCCTAGGACCCCCCAATCAAAATCAGTAAAAAAAAATTATCTATTTTCTTTTTCTCTTAAAAGCGCGTAGCTGGCCTAATCCTGGCCTCGTTAAAAAAATCAATGTTAAAAAATTGGCGTAGTTAGGGGGAGCCAAAGGGGGGCCATGGCCCCCTTGTTGATCCGAAAGTTAAAAAAAAAGAAAAAGAATTGTTCCACTAAAAATAGAATTGTCGTAGTCAGAATGAAGGCTGTACATGTACTCAAAAGTGCCTCAAATACCATCTCCTGCGATCTACATTTTCAAAATTTTCTGGGGGAGGACCCCCATACCCCCCGCCTAATGGTCTGTAATGGTCGGGTTTGGTGTTCGAACTATGCGATCTTTGAGTCTACGCTGCGTCTCGCCTGAATATCTGGCCGTGGGGCATTTACGACCATGGAGAGTTCGTAGAGTTGCATGTGAAGGAGTGCGTGATGGATTTCTTGAGGGGGGAGGGAAGGGTAGGACCGTGTGTGAGTTGACCGTGCAGCACGTGGAGCAGCGTGTAAGCCTGCAAGGGCGTGTACCTGGCGTGGTGGTGCGACCATGGGCGTGGGGAGGCAGAGGGCGAGTGTGCGGCGTGGATATTCTTGCGCGTATGAGCGCATCCTTCAGATTCTTGCCTCTGCTTATGGCGAAGATGGGCGGATGGTCGTGGATGTGTTTGAGGGCCGGTGAGGCTGAGAGTAGTAGTAGTAGTAGTAGTAGTAGTAGTAGTAGTAGTAGTAGTAGTAGTAGTGGTAGTAGTAGTAGTAGCAGCAGCAGTAGTAGTAGTAATAACACAGCAGCAGCTGAAACGTGATAGCGTTGAAAAGTATTATTGATTTCCCATTATAGTAATAGTCGGGATTTTCCCTTGATAGAAAACCCTTTCTTTTGCTTTTTCATAGTTTACAGACTTATCGCATACCGACACTTCATTATATCGAAACTAGATGGATATTTAACATAACAACAACGAGGAAATCCCGACAAGAAAATAAGATTTGCTTAATAAAAAAAAGAAACATAAATATCCCATCGCCTTACTTCTGATTCTTGCTATATATTTTGCTTAATATAGTCATCGCAATGAGAGATAAGGGGAAGATTCGAGTAGCTGTGATCGGTGCTGGACCCTCAGGCCTCATCGCTTCTCGGTTTCTCAGCAACCATCCACGATTCGAACACGACGTTTTCGAACGTGGCAATTGTGTAGGTGAGCGATCGCGTTACTCCGCGCTCGCCCCTGAATTTCTAAGACTTTTGAAATGTTGTTGATAACTTTCTATTACTTTGTTCATTACTTTCTGTTTTTACTAGATTTATCGGATTTGATTACGTATATATGTGTATAACGTATATATATATATATATATATATATATATATATATTGTGTGTGTGTGTTGTTTGTGTGTGGTGTGTTGTGTGCGTGTGTGTGTGTGGTGTGTGTGTGTGTGTGTGTCGCTGTGGTGTTGTGGGCGCGAGCGTGCTGTGTGTCGTGTGGGCGCGCGGCGCCGCGCGCGTGTGTTGTGTCGCTATGTGTGTGTCGTAGTGTGTTTGTGTCTGTGTCTGTGGCGTGTGTGTGTGCTGTGTGGTGTGTTTGTGATCTGTGTCTGTCTGTGTGTGTGTGCGTGTGTGTTGTGTGTGTGTAGCGCGCAGTGTGGTCGTGTGCCCGCGTCTGTGGTGTGGCGCGCGGGTGTATCTGGCGTGCGTGTGTGTGTGTGTGTGTGTGTGTGTGTGTGTGTGTGTGTGTAGTGTGTGTGTGTGTGTGTGTGTGAATCGAGCAAACAGACGTCTCGTGATGGTTGTGCTGTAGATGTGTGTGCTAGTGTGTGAATGTGTGCACACACAGCGTCCTCATAGATGTGTAGATGATCGTGCCCGCGCGCGCGACACCGAACCCACCCGCGCCGGCGGTGTGGTGCTGTATGTGTGTGTCCCGCTGTGTGTTTGATAAGATACTCGATGTCTGTGGCGTCGTGTCGTGCTGTGTGTGTGGTTGGTGTTTCCTGTGTCTGTCTGTGTGTGTCGGCGCGCAGTGTATTGGTGTGCTGCGCGCGTGTGTGTGTTGCGTGCCGCGTATGTGTGATGTGCGCGCCGCGTATGTGCGGTGCGCGCAAGAGACAATAATAGCGTGTGTTGGCGTGTGTGCGCGGCTTGTGCGTGTGTG
>NW_014577689.1:75881-83528 GCF_000485595.1 Priapulus caudatus
TTTGACCTGAAGAGCTAATAAGTTGAAAACGTAGGGCATAATTATGTCATCCAGTTGTTGTCATTTCATATTTACTGTGTAATCTAACTTGCATTTAGAAAACTGAACCTTAATATATATATATTATATATATATATGTGTGGTATGGTGTGTGTGTGGTTGTGTGTGTGTGGTAGTGTGTTGTGGGGGTGTGTGTGGCATGTGTGTGTGTCTGTTGTGGTGTGTATGTATTGTGTTGTGGGCTGGTGTGTGTGTGTGTGTGTTCTTGTGTGTGTGTGTGTGTGTGTTGTGTGTGTGTGTCCTGGTGTGTGTGGTGTGTGTGTGTGTGTGTGTGTGTGGATGTGGTATGTGTGTGTATGTGTGTGTTGTGGCGGTGCGTGTGTGTGCGGTCTGTGCGAACGTCGTGTGTGTGCCTTGTTGTTTGTGTGTGTGTTGTGTTGGTGTGTGTGCGGGGTTTGGGGTGTGAAGTGGGAAGTGGGTGGGTTGTGCGTCGTGCTTTGATTAATTAGACTTTAATAATAAGGGTAACTCGCATCAGCCATCTCTTTGCCATCAGGAGGACTATGGGGTTGTACACGCGACAGGATCGGTTCTGGACGAGAGGAGACATCCGCGTTCCACATCCTCCATCTACTCGCAAACATGCGCAAACGAACAGAACCAAGCATGAGATGATTGAGGTTTTCCCCAATTCAAGTTCCCGGCGCGGATGACGCGCCGTCGTTCTCAGCCATGCTTCACGTACGTGAGTTTAATTAGCTCCGCGCAAACGGAGACGTGAAGGGTCATGCGAAATCGCTCGCGCGCTGCGCGCGCGTGCGGAGGCAAAACTTGTGTGTGTGTGGTAAAGCACCGCGCGATCCGATTAGGCGCGTTCCGAGTTCATGCGAGTGCGAGTCAGCAGCAGCCACATGTGAGCGCGAAGGCGAGCAGCAGCAGGGGCGATCGTCAGTCAGCAGCGCCACCGCGCGGATCGATAAGCGCTGTCTTAATCATGCGAGTGGCGAGGGTCAGCAGGCAGCCACCCGTTTATCCAGTAGAGGCGAGCAAGCGAGCAGGCCGCGAGTCATGTCAGCAGCGCCACCAGCGAGCACATTACTTGTTACGATCTCGCGGAGGTTATGCACTCTCCTGAGTGCTCTCTGTCTAGTTACTACTACTATATAATGGATGCTGCATGCCCGAGCCGTGCATTGCGATGGCGCTGGCTTCGTGCGTGCGTGACGTCAGCTGTTGTTCGGTGTATTGTGCGGCCCGCGGTAATGTGTGTCTGTGTGTGTGTGTGTGAACTGTGTGTGTGTTTGTGTGCTCCGTGTGTGTGCTGTGCGTGTCCTGTGGCGCTTCGTGTGTGTGTTTGTGCGGTGTGTGTGTGTGTGTGTGTCGTGTGCGGCTGTGTGGCTGGTGTGGGTGGATATGTCATGCTGGTGTGTGTGCTTCTGGCGCGAGCGCTGTGGTGTTGTGTGTTTGGGCGCGCGCTCAGCGCAAGCGCGTCGTGTGATGTGTATGTGTGTCGTGTGTGTGTTTGTGTCGGCGGTCTGTGTCTGTGCGTGGGCACCAGGGCAGTGTGTGTGGAGGCGCACCGCTCCACCAAGTGGTGTGTGTTTGCGCCTGGTGGTCTGTTGTCTGTCTCGGTGTGTTATGCGTGTGTGTGTGTGTGGGCGCTAGCCGTGCGTAGCCGCGTGTGTGTTGTGCCGGTCTGTGTGTGTGTTGCGGGTTGTAATCTGCAGTGCGTGTGTGTGTGTGTACTGTGTTGTGTGTGTGTGGTGGTTGTGTGTGTGTGTGTTGTGTGTGTGGTGCCCGCGCTGTGTGTGGTGTGTGTGTGTGGTGTGCGTATGTGTGTGTGTGTGCCCGGTCTGTGTGTGTGTGTGGGCGCTGCGCGCCGCGGGCGTTGTGTGTGTGTATGTGTGTGTTGTGTGTGTTTGTGTCCCTGTGTCGTGCGCGCTTGCGTGTGTGCGTGTGTGCGCGCTTGCGTGTGTGCGTGTGTGCGCGCTTGCGTGTGTCTCGGTGTAACCATCAGAAGCGACGTGTGTTACAGGTACACGAGTATCTCGAAGCGTACGCCGACCGCTACCGTCTGCGAGAAAACATTCGTCTGCGACACGTCGTCACGTCGGTGTCGCGACTCGACAGCAGCGACGACCCTCAGCGTCCTCGCTGGTCGCTGACGGCGCGCGACACGGCGACGTCGGCCGAGCAGACTCGACTCTACGACGCCGTGCTAGTCTGCTCCGGCCACTGCTCCGCTCCCTACTTCTCGCCCGTCACCAACATCGACGCGTTTCACGGCGACGTCCTTCACAGTCACGACTACCGGCGACCGGAGCCGTACGCGCGTAAGACGGTCGTCATTCTAGGCGCAGGCGCCAGCTCGCTCGACATCGCTCTGGACATCAGCCGCGTGGCGACGCGTGTCATCGTCAGCATCGGCGGGCTCGACACGTTCGAGTTACGTCGCCAGCACGCCGACGGTAAACTTCCGCCGAACCTCAGCGTCGCCAGGTGGCCGCAGCACGTCGGCGAGACGACGGTGAGATTCGCCGACGGCGAGACGGCCGACGTCGACGCCATCTTGTTCTGCACGGGCTACACGTACAGCTACCCGTTTCTCGACGAGTCTTGCGGCGTTGCCATTGACAACGGCAAGCGCGTGCGCCCTCTATACAAGCACATGATCAACACGAAGCACCAGACGATGATCTTCATCAATGTCATCTTCATTCCGATTCAGTTCATCGTCGCTTACGCGCAGGTTCCCGTCGCGCTGAGCATACTCGACGGATCTCTGCAGTTGCCGAGCGAGAAGCTGATGAACGAGGAGACAGAGCGGGAGTACGAGAGACGCCGCCAGGCTGGACAGAATCCGGGCTACGCGCACAGGTGGGAGTGCGAGAGGTTCAGCGGCGCGCACTACTACGCTGACCTAATCGAGTACGAGTACCCGAAATTCGGCGATACCACGTACAAGGAGTTGATGGCGAAGGCGAAGAAAATCGACGTTAAGATAACAAACAATATCTGCAATTACAGAGACTTTGATTACACATGAATATTGCTACCCATAGCACTAGATGAGAAACATTAATTCAGTTGATTCGCTCACGTACGAAACTTAAGCGCACAAACACATGCGCACGCACGCACACCCACATATATTACGCGAAACGTAAAGCTAACCTTTACAATTATGATTAACGTTAATGTTGCTGCTGTTATTATTATTATTATTATTATTATTATTATTATAATTATTATCACGAATTGCTAATTCTTTTTCGCTTTTTATATACAGTGAATTTTAAGTTTTATATATACAGTTTTATTCGAAGTGCAGACGTCTCACCCTTCTAGAACAAACTACTTCTGCGGAGCGGTCACGAGCTCTCGAGCTGGTCAAAGCAAGATAATAACGCAAACTCCAGCCTATTGTTATTATGTCGGTCCAACTAGATAGTTTGTACGTGTTTTTTCATGTGTCCATGCCATACTACGATAAGGATGTATAGATAGATATACTCGTAGATTCAGTTGTATGACAATAGGTAATCGGTGGTATAGCCATAACGGTTGAAAAACCCGTTAGTTGACGGAAACTTATGTGCGTATTTTGGGAATTTTCGGATATAGATCCCGTATTCACATATTTGTGATAAATTTTTGTGATTTGTTTTACAATTTTATGAATAGTAAAAACCTGAAATTATTAGAGTAATGAAATTAAACATTTTAAATCCAAATAGAAAAAAAAGAAAGAAAAAATGAAAAGAATGCATTAGAAAATGAACGTTTTGCGATAGTAAACTCGGAGTTTGAATTGTTGTTTGTCGTTATTTAATCCATCCTGGCAGTCAACGGTGACCGATGCACGAGCGCCATCTTCATGTACAATAGCGTAGCCGGAACCCGGCGAGCGATCGATGCTGCGAGCAAAGGGAATATTATAGATCAGATTTTATTATGCACACGTGCCGTCGGCCCGCCCGCGACCAGTTTGAACATATAAGAACGGGCGAAGAAGATTATATTGGCAATCAACGGTGTCCGACGTCGGAGCGCCTGTTTCATGTACATTAGCATAATCGGAGGAAAGGGTAAGAATGTCTGGAGGAATGAGGAAATGCGTCAGTTAAGATAGCTGAGGGGTTGTAGAAAAAGAATGAGGCAGAGCGAGGAACAAGGGAGGAAAGGGTAAGTACAGGAGGGTCGAATGAGTTTTGTACACTACAGGCTAGGGCCCTCTTCTAAGGCCAATCATAAGCACAGGTCTACTAATAACAATTTATTACATAAATCTATGCTGAGATACCCCGTAACCATATTAAATCCATAATCGTCACAAAATATAACTTCTCTGGTGAGATATTGCGCATGCGCTAACACACTAACATAGCCAGATTGTGTACTGACTGTTATATGCAGAGGGCACCTTGCATGCAATGTTTTCTTCCTATTTCTTAAATGAGGTCTACTGATAGAATGTTATAATTTAAATCTATGCTAGAATACCTCTTCTCAATTTTAAATGCATAATTTTCGCAAAATAATATTCCTCTTGGAAGATATTGCGCATGCGCGAGCATCGTTTTAGGCGTCCAGTACGGACTGAAGAACATTGCATCATAATATAGCTTGCCGAGAGAAAAGGTTTGGAGACTGAAGCAAGGTGGCAGGGAAGATAGCTAAAAGTGGTAGAAGAAGAAGGAGGCTGAGCGAGGGACTGGGGAGGCAAGGGATAAGACGGGAGGGGGTGAAGTTGGAGTGCACCGTTATCGGGGTGCATTACGGACTGAAGAACACAGCATAATATAGCTTACTGAGAGAGAGAGAAAGAGAGAGAGAGAGAGAGAAATAGAGAAGGGTGGGAGACTGAGACAAGGCGGCAGGGAAGATAGCTGAGAGCGGTAGAAGAAGAAGGAGGCTGAGCGAGGGACAGGGACGGCAAATGGTAGGACGAGAGGGGGTGAATTGGAGTTTTGCACCCTATACAGGCTAGGGCGCTCTGCCAATCATAAGCACAGATCTACTGATAACAATTTATTATATAAATCTATGCTGAGATACCCCGTAACCACATTAAATGCAAAATCGTCACAAAATATAACTGCTCTGGTGAGATAATGCGCATGCGCTAACACACTAACATAGCCAGACTGTGTACTGACTGTTATATGCAGCGGACACATTACATGCAATGTCTTCTTCCTCTTTCTTAAATGAGATCTACTGATAAAATTTTATTATATAAATCTATGCTAGAATACCTCTTCTCCATTTTAAATGCATAATTAAAAAAAAAAAAAATTTGTCTCGGGAGATATTGCGCATGCGCGAGCATCGTTTTAGGCGTTCAGTACGGACTGAAGAACATTGCATCATAATATAGCTTGCTGATAGAGAAGGGTGGGAGACGGAGGAAAGGCGGCAGGAAAGATAGCTGAGAGCGGTAGAAGAAGAAGGAGGCTGAGCGAGGGACACGGGAAGTAAGGGATAGGACGGGAGGGGTAAAGTTGGAGTTTTGCACCCTACAGGCTAGGGCGCTCTGCCAATCATAAGCACAGGTCTACTGATAACAATTTATTACATAAATCTATGCTGTGATACCCCGTAACCACATTAAATGCATAATCGTCACAAAATATAACTCCTCTGGTGAGATAATGCACATGCGCTAACACACTAACATAGCCAGACTGTGTACTGACTGTTATATGCAGCAGGCACCTTACATGCAATGTCTTCTTCCTATTTCTTAAATGAGGTCTACTGATAGAATGTTATCATTTAAATCTATGCTAGAATACCTCTTCTCCATTTTAAATGCATAATTTTCGCAAAATAATATTTCTCTCGGGAGATATTGCACATGCGCGAGCACCGTTATCGGCGTGCATTACTGACTGAAAAACACCGCATAATGAAGAAGGAGGCTGAGCGAGGGTACCGCTCTCAGCTATCTTTCCTGCCGCATTGCCTCGGTCTCCCGCCCTTTTCTCTCAGCAAGCTATATTATGATGCAGTGTTATTCAGTCTGTACTAAACGCCTAAATCGATGCTCGCGCATGCGCAATATCTTCCGAGAGGAACATTATTTTGCATAAATTAAGCATTTAAAATGAAGAGGAGGTACTCTAGCATATATTTATATAGAAATATCCAGTCAGTAGACCTCATTTAAGAAATAGGAAGTAGACATTGCATGTAAGGTGCCCGCTGCATATAACAGTCAGTACACCATCTGGCTATGTTAGTGTGTAGCACATGCGCATTATCTCACCAATGGAGTTATATTTTGTGACGATTATGCATTTAATATGGTTACGGGGTATCACAGCATAGATTTATGTAATAAATTGTTATCAGTAGACCTGTGCTTATGATTAGCAGAGCGGCCTAGCCCGTAGCGTGCAAAACTCCAACTTCACCCTCTCCCGTCCTACCCTTTGCCTCCCCTGTCTCTCGCTCAGCCTCCTTCTTCGTCCAGCGCTCTCAGATATCTTCCCTGCCACCTTGTCTCAGTCTCTCACCCTGCTCACTCTCAATCTCAATAAGCTATATTATGCTGTGTTCTTTAGTCCGTAATGCACGCCGACAACGGTGCTCGCACATGTGCAATATCTCACGAGAAGAAGAATATTTTGCGGAAATTATGCATTTAAAGTAAAGAAGAGGTATTCTAGCATAGATTTATATCAAAACATTCTATCACTAGACCTCATTTAAGAAATAGGAAAAAGACACTGCATGTAAGGTGCCCGCTGCATATAACAGTCAGTACACAATCTGGCTATGTTAGTGTGTTAGCGCATGAGCATTATCTCACCAGAGAAGTTATATATTGGGACGATTATGAATTTAACATGGTTAGGGAGTATCTCACATAGATTTATGTAATAAATAGTTATCGGTAGACCTGTGTTTATGATTGGCAGAGCGCCCTAGCCTGTAAGGTGCAAAACTCCAACTTCGCTCCCTCCCGTTCTACCCTTTGCCTCTTCTGTCCCTCGCTCAGCCTCCTTCTTCTACCGCTCTCAGCTATCTTTCCTGCCGCATTGCCTCGGTCTCCCGCCCTAATCTCTCAGCAAACTATATTATGATGCAGTGTTATTCAGTCAGTACGAAACGCCTAAATCGATGCTCGCGCATGCGCAATATCTCCCGAGAGGAATATTATTTTGCGAAAATTATACATTTAAAATGAAGAGGAGGTATTCTAGCATATATTTATATAGAAACATCCAGTCAGTAGACCTCATTTAAGAAATAGGAAGTAGACATTGCATGTAAGGTGCCCGCTGCATATAACAGTCAGTACACAATGTGGCTATGTTAGTGTGTTAGCGCATGCGCATTATCTCACCAGACGAGTTATATTTTGGAACGATTATGCAACTAATATGGTTACGGAGTATCTCAGCATAGATTTATGTAATAAAATGTTATCAGTAGTCCTGTGTTTATGATTGGCAGAGCGCCCTAGCCTATAGAGTACAAAACTTCAACTTCACCCCATCCCGTTCTATCCCTTGCCACCCCTGTCCCTCGCTCAGCCTCATTTTTCTTCTACCGTTCTCAGCTATCTTTTCTGCCGCCTTGCCTCAGTCTCCCACCCTGCTCTCTCTCTCTCTCTCTCTCTCTCTCTCTCTCTCTCTC
>NW_014577689.1:83538-94646 GCF_000485595.1 Priapulus caudatus
GAGACTGAGGCAAGGTGGCAGGGAAGATAGCTGAGAGCGGTAGACGAAGAAGGAGGCTGAGCGAGGGACAGAAGAGGCAAACGGTAGAACGGGAGGGAGTTTTGCACCTTGCAGGCTAGGGCGCTCTGCCAATCATAAACACAGGTCTACCAATAACTATTTATTACATAAATCTATGTGAGATACTTCCTAACCATATTAAATTCATAATCGTCCTAAAATATAACTTCTCTGGTGAGATAATGCGCATGCGCTAACACACTAACATCGCCAGATTGTGTACTGACTGTTATATCCAACGGGCACCTTACATGCAATATCTTCTTCCTATTTCTTAAATGAGGTCTATTGATAGAATGTTTTTATATAAATCTATGCTAGAATACCTCCTCTTCATTTTAAATGCACAATTTCCGCAAAATATTCTTCTTCTTGTGAGATATTGCGCATGCGCGAGCACCGTTGTCGGCGTGCATTACGGACTAAAGAACACAGCATAATATAGCTTATTGAGAGAGAGAGAGTGAGAGAGAGAGAGACTGAGGCAAGGTGGCAGGGAAGATATCTGAGAGCGCTGGACGAAGAAGGAGGCTGAGCGAGAGACAGGGGAGGCAAAGGGTAGGACGGAAGAGGGTGAAGTTGGAGTTTTGCACCCTACGGGCTAGGCCGCTCTGCCAATCATAAGCACAGGTCTACTGATAACAATTTATTACATAAATCTATGCTGAGATACCCCGTAACCATATTAAATGCATAATCGTCACAAAATATAACTCCTCTGGTGAGATAATGCACATGCGCTAACACACCAACATAGCCAGATGGTGTACTGACTGTTATATGCAGCGGGCACCTTACATGCAATGTCTACTTCCTATTTCTTAAATGAGTATGTTTCTATATAAATATATGCTAGAGTACCTCCTCTTCATTTTAAATGCATAATTTAAGCAAAATAATATTCCTCTCGGGAGATATTGCGCATGTGCGAGCATCGATTTAGGCGTTTAGTACAGACTGAATAACACTGCATCATAATATAGCTTGCTGAGAGAATAGGGCGGGAGACCGAGGCAATGCGGCAGGAAAGATAGCTGAGAGCGGTAGAAGAAGGAGGCTGAGCGAGGGACAGGGGAGGCAAAGGGTAGGACGGGAGGGGGTGAATTGGAGTTTTGCACCCTACGGGCTAGGGCGCTCTGCCAATCATAAACACAGGTCTACCGATAACTATTTATTACATAAATCTATGTGAGATATTCCCTAACCATATTAAATGCATAATCGTTACAAAATATAACTCCTCTGGTGAGATAATGCACATGCGCTAACACACCAACATAGCCAGATTGAGTACTGACTGTTATATGCAGCAGGCACCTTACATGCAATGTCTTCTTCCTATTTCTTAAATGAGGTCTAATAATTGAATGTTATCATTTAAATTTATGCTAGAATACCTCTACTCTATTTTAAAAGCATAATTTTCGCAAAATAATATTTCTCTCGGGAGATATTGCACATGCGCGAGCATCGTTTTAGGCGTTCAGTACGGACTGATGAACATTGCATCATAACATAGCTTGCTGAGAGAGAAGGGTGGAAGACTGAGGCAATGTAGCAGGGAAGATATCTGAGAGCGCTGGACGAAAAAGGAGGCTGAGCGAGGGACAGGGGAGGCAAAGGGTAGGACGGGAGAAGGTGAAGTTGGAGTTTTGCACCCTACGGGCTAGGGCGCTCTGCCAATCATAATCACAGGTCTACTGATAATAATTTATTACAGAAATCTATGCTGAGATACCCCGTAACCATATTAAATGCATAATCGTCACAAAATATAACTCCTCTGGTGAGATATTGCGCATGCACTTACACAATAACATAGCCACATTGTGTACTGACTGTTATATGCAGCGGGCACCTTACATGCAATGTCTATTTCCTATTTCTTAAATGAGGTCTACTGACTGGATGTTTCTATGTAAATATATGCTAGAATACCTCCTCTTCATTTTAAATGCATAATTTTCGCAAAATAATATTCCTCTCGGGAGATATTGCGCATGCGCGAGCATCGATTTAGGCGTTTAGTACAGACTGAATAACACTGCATAATATAGCTTACTGAGAGAGAGAGAAAGAGAGAGAGAGAGAGAGAAGGGTGGGAGACTGAGACAAGGCGGCAGGGAAGATAGCTGAGAGCGGTAGAAGAAGGAGACTGAGCGAGGGACAGGGACGGGAAATGGTAGGACGAGAGGGGGTGAATTGGAGTTTTGCACCCTATACAGGCTAGGGCGCTCTGCCAATCATAAGCACAGATCTACTGATAACAATTTATTATATAAATCTATGCTGAGATACCCCGTAACCACATTAAATGCAAAATCGTCACAAAATATAACTGCTCTGCGTGCAGATAATGCGTGCATGCCCGCTAACACACTAACATAGCCAGATGGTGTACTGACTGTATATGCAGCGGACACGATTACAATTGCAATCGTCTTCTTCTTCTTTCTTATAAATGACATCTACTGCCATAAAATTTTGATATATGAAAAATCTATGCTTAGAATACCTGTTCTCATTTTAAATGCATAATTTAAAAAACATAATATTCGTCTCGCGATCGATCATTGCCGCCATGCCTGCGAGCATCGATTTAGGCGTTTAGTACAGACTGAATAACACTGCATCATTAATATAGCTTTTCTGAGGAGAAAAAGGGGCGGCGCCAGGACGCCAGGGCCCAATGCGGCCCAGCGGAGATAGGCTGACGGGGGGGGGGGGGGGGGGGGAGGTGGATGGGGGCGGGGGCGGGGGGGGGGGGGGGGGGGGGGGGGGGGGGGGGGGGGGGGGGGGGGGCGGGGGGGGCGGGGCGGGGGCGGGGCGGGGGCGGGGCGAGGGCGGGAGCAATCGAGACGCCGTGCGAGCAAGGAGGCTGAGCCCGAGAACAGGGGATGGCAAAGGGTAGACACACTCTCTCCCTCCGGGAGCGGGGTAAAGTTTGCCGCAGTTTTTTACCAGCGCGGCCCTTACGGCGCCTCTGCCAATCATAAGCCGCAGGCTCTACTGATTAAAAAATTTATTACAGAAATCTATGCTTGAGATACCCCGTAACCATATTAAATGCATAATCGTCACAAAATTATAACTCCTCTGGCTAAGCATAATTGCGCCATGCGCCTAACACACCAACATAGCCACATTGTGTACTGTACTGTTATTGCCAGCAGCGCCACCTTACATGCAATGATCTCTCTTCTTATTTTGCTTTAAATGAGCGTCTACTGATAGAATGCTTATTATTTAAATCTATGCTTAGAATAGCCTCTTGCTCCATTTTTAAATGCCATAATTTTTGCCTCAACAATAAATCATTGCCTATTCCGCCTGGAGCATATTGCGCATGCGCGCAGCATCGTATTTAGGCGTTTAGAACGGAGCTGAAGAACACTGCATCATAATATAGCTCTGCTGAGAGAGAAGCGGGGGCAGACTGAGGCCAATAGCGCCCGGCAGGCCGCAAGATAGCTGCAGATGCCGCTAAGAAGCAAAGAGAGGGCGGGCTGGCAGCGAGCGCGACACGCGGAGGCAACGGCATAGGACGGCATGGCGCGGTGAAGCTTGGATTTTTGCTACCCTACGGCGCTCTGCAATCATAACGCGCATGGGTCTACTGATAACAATTTATTACAGCAAATCTATGCTGAAGATACCCCGTAAGATCATATTAACATGAATAATCGCTCAACAAAATATAACTCCATCTGATTGAGCATTATTAGCGCATGCGCGTAACACAATAAACATAAGCCACAGTTGTGTACTGACTGTTATATGCCCAGCGGGCACCTTACATGCAATGTCTACTTCCTATTTCTTAAATGAGATCTACTGACAGATGTTTTTATATAAATATATTGCTAGAATACCCTGTTCATCTTCATTTTAAACTGCATATTTTTCGCCAAAATAATATTCCTGCTTCGGGAGATAGTGCGCCATGCCGCCGAGCATCGCATTTAGGCGTTTAGTACTAGAACTCGAATAACCTGCCATCATTAATATAGCTTTGCTAGAGATAGCGTGGAGACGAGCACCCAATGCGGACAGGCGAAAGCATAGCTGTTGAAGCGGTAGAGAAGGATGGGCTTGCACGCGCATGGGGACAGCGCCGGAGCAAAGGCGTGAGCGACGCGGGACGGGGTTGAATTGGAGTTTGCACCTACAGGCTAGCCGCTCTTGCCAATCATAAGCACAGCGTCTTACTGATAAACAATTTATTACATAAATCTAGGGGTGCAGATAACCCTGCTAAACCGATATTAAATGCATAATTCGTCACAAAATATAAACTCTCTGGTGACCAGACTAATGCGCATGCCGCTAACATCTTAACATAGCAATTGCGTGTACTGACTGTTATATCCAACGGCACCTTACATGCAATATCTTCTTCTCTATTTCTTTAAATGCAGGCTCTATTGCATAGAATGTTTTTATATTAAATCTATGCTAGCAATACCTCCTCTTCGTATTTAAATTGCATAATTTTGCAAAATATTTATTTTCTTCTTCGTAAGTATATTGCAACATGCGCGCAGCACGTTGTCGCGCGTGCATTACGCCGTACTGAAGAACACAGCATAAAATAGCTTACTGAGAGAGAGAGAGAGAGGAGAGAGAGAGAGAGAGAGAGAAGAGAGAGAGAGAGAGAGAGTAGAGAGAGAGAGCAGAGAGAGAGAGAATACCAGAGAGCAGAGCGCAGAGTGGGAGACTGAGGCAAGGCGGCAGAGAAGATAGCTGAGAGCGGTAGAAGAAGCAGGCTGGGCGAGGGACACGGGAGGCAAGGGATAGGACGGGAGGGGGTGAAGTTGAAGCTTTTTACCCTACAGGCTAGGGCGCTCTGCCAATCATAAACACAGGTCTACTGATAACTATTTATTACATAAATCTATGTGAGATACTCCCTAACCGTATTAAATTAATATTCCTCATAAAATAACACTCCTCTGGTGAGATATTTCTTATGCGCTAGCACACTAACGTAGCCCAGATTTTTTACTGACTGATATATGCAGCGGGCACTTTACATGTAAGGTCTTCTTTCAACTTGTTATGAGCGGTCTACTCATGGAGTGTTATCATATGAATCTATGCTATACTACCTCCTCTACATTTGAAATGCATAATTTTCCCAAAATACTATTGTTATGGAAGATATCGCGCATGCCAGAGCAGCGTTTCAGGCGTGCAGTACCGACTGAAGAATACTGTGAACGAAATGGCGTAGGGCCCGACGTGAATCATTTAATCAGGAGTGTGGTATGTCTACAGAAGATTCGTATCGCAAATTGCACCCTCGCTACTTCAATGTGGTGGCACAGCTTTGTGGGAGATCACTTGATATACCAATACATCGATAGGGCGCGGACACGTCGCGACATGTCGCCCAAAGGAAATGACTTAGGAAAAGAAATTAAAAAACAATCAATACAATGTTAAGTCTTATAGCATTTTAATAAAGTACTTCTTTTTACAAATGCAGGTATCTTCATATCTAGTTCAATGTTAAACCATGACTCATCACTATGAAGTATAAATTATCGATTCTTTATGGAACTTGGACAAAGAATACGGACAGCTACTGAAAATAACAGATAGTTACGGAACATTTCTGTAAAAGCCGTTTAACCATGTAAAAAAAGAACATTTGCAAGGTTTGCTGACAAGAGTTTTGTGAAATTGTTATATATATATAGGGCCTATAGAATAAAACTATTTGATATCATGGGTGTGTTATATATAGACTAATTATGAGCCTTGCACCTATGTATGTATACTTGTGATTTGTAAACAGTAGACGCTTTAGACAGCAAGACACTGCTAGAAAGTGCACTAAGCAGACCAATACATAGACCATGTGCCATGCTCATGCATAGTACGCCAATGTATATATGGTGCCGATTCTTTTGCTTGATACTCCCTTCAATAAAATCCACTAACCAGCACACTAAGAACAGTTTCACACCAGCTTGCTGATGATACCCGCAACTATGAAAATGGCAAAATTTCTCTTATCAGAAAACTGCACGAGTAATAAACTTTTATACTAAACTTTTAAACTATTAAGATACGTTCAAATGGCTTTTACAAAACGAACTGCAACTATAGTAAATTTTATTACGAATTTTCTGTAATTGTCTATTACTATGCACAAAAATGTTGTCACTAAAATTCCGTAATTCTGATTTCATAATGCATCATACTAAACAATATATTGACTCTTCTAAAAATGTTTATGACTGTAATTCTTTATAAACAATAACATTCTAGTGCTAGGGTGTGTACAGTACTAATATCATAAAATGTCGTTACATATATAGAAATATTTTGCATTGCATTGGATGTTTAGTAAAAACACCCGCTTACTTCACCTTACTGATCAATGATGTACACTTGGATTATAGCCCTGAAGGGGGCTGGATAAACAACTGCTAAATATAGAGTGAAAGCATTAAACGAATTTCTCTTGCACTCGTATCACACAAGATTCGACTATAATCTGTTTTATAATAAGCATCATAATACAGAACTACCCTTACACCATATTTTTAAATAGACAATTAATTATTTTACATCTCCTGCGAGAAAGGAACCTAATGGACTTATCTACCTGATCTATCTGAGAGATCTTGAATATTGTTGCTAAGTCAGTCAAGCTCAACAAGCTTGCGAGTTTTTCATGCGTGTATGTCAACATTGTGACAGTTCCCTACTAAGTAACGTTTTTAGAACGTCCTATCAGAACAATGACTGGCTGGGGATAACCGTCAATCACTCCAGGTGGGTTCGGACAATAAAGCGGGCAGCACACTTCACTATTTCCGTTGCTCGTACAGGCAATTTTCGTGGTCGCCACAAAAATGGCCAAGTGTGCGGGGGCCGGCAACGTTTTAACGGAAATTTCACGGTGTTTCCACGGAAATTTCACGGTGACCACGAGTTGCCGAGAATCAAACCGGTTTGATTTCTCACCACAAAAATTGCTCGTGGTGGCAACTTGTGGTGAAGTGTGCTGCGACGCGGCAACGGCCACAAAAATTGACGACCACAAAAATTGCCTGTACGAGCAACGAAAATGGTGTAGTGTGCTGCTAGCTTAAGATTAGACTGCCAGCAGGCTACACGGCCGTTCCTCTCTCTAGGTTTTGCTTCGTTTCCGCGGTGTATTGTCCGTAGAATCGCTCCAGTTTCTTGTTGAACTTGGCGTTTCTCTCGTTGATATAATCAATGTCAGCATCGTCGTCATACGCGCGCCTCCGGCTGTACTTGTTCCGCTTCTCAATCCTGCAGTGATACAAGTCAAATGATATACAAAAGTATCTCGGCGGCAGTGACATCAGTGAGGAGTAACAAGATCAAAATTTACGTTTGTACGGAGAAAGAAAAACCTTTACTATTATATATGCAATATTTTCTATAGTTATTCTGTTCCATTGATATTTTTAAAGCTACATAATATGAGATGGGAATACACGCCACGGCTAGGTCTCTAGTGGCACATGAAGCTATGTAATCGGTGCATATGTTATATGTACGTACGACCATACTCTTTTTTATTTCAGATAAATATGTCAATCAAAAATACAATACAATTATTTCAGTAAAATGAGCGTACTGTTTCTCGATATCCTCCGACATTCTCTCGATTGCCTGCTCCGTCGGTTTGTGGGTTCCGTGAATCAGCGACGCGCTCGGCGGCGCGTAGAAATCGTCGCCAAGCTGCTCCTTCTGGCGAGCAACCTCGGCATCGTCCACCTTAATGCCTCGCACGAGCCGGTCGTACTGCCGCTTTGTCGCGGTTTCGTAATCCGAGAAGCCCTGGTCAGGGTTCTTCTTGCGTTTGTCGTGCCTCTCCCAGCGCTCCGCTTCGTCCGCCTGCACGGTTAGAAGCTTCACGCGGTCGTAGTCCTCGCCCTGGGTCACGGCTTCCTGCGTGAACAAGTCGATCGTTGGAATTAGGATAGCGGCACGCGTTCACGTTAAGACGGGAAGAAAAGAAGGGGAAGACACACGGAGACCATCGAGAAGGAGATGCGCATGTGTGACCTGTCATGGAACACGCTGAGGCCAGTAGCAGCGGACCGATGACGTTGGAGATCTCTTGTCACTGCCTTATGTGCCATGTCGGCACCTACGAGGGATAACTAACAAGTGTTCAGGCATGTGCGTGTGTGACGACAGCCATCATTGTTACCCAGACTTCGAATTAAGCCGGGCTTTCGACGCCCGAGACGTGTAAAAATCTCGATGGGAACGTAAACATTGCAAGCCCGACAGGCTCCTGTTTTAAAACCGCATGAAATATAATGAAACTGGCCATCACCTAAAGGTTTTTAATTTAAAATCACGAAAGGTTAATCTGATGTACACTTCTTTACTCAATATTCCAAAAATATTCCTGCAAAATATATATGGGCAACTAGTATGTCATTCAGGCATGTACATTTTACAGAATACTTGCCCTAAGGGCAAGTGGCTCAAAATACAAAGTTTTTCATGAAGACCGGTTACTATCACCTAACGTGTTACGATTATGTTCAAACACTCCCTATAAAACTGCCTCATGTCTCATCACTTAATTACGTTTTTTTGTAGAATAACATGATCAACCACAGGAGATACTCAGATAGCTGGGACGGAATTGACAGGAACTAGAAATTACACGTTGATTACATGTATAAAACAATAAATATAAAATAAAGTTACATAAAATATATATAACACTATGTGACAAAATTCCCAAACTTTCCGACCAGGTGCTGAATTAGAGTTGATTGGACTGCTATATGTAAGAATCTGTGGTAGCCGGACTACATTAACATAGTGATGCATACAGGGCAAGCACAAATAACTTGGTAATAAATCAGTATTGTCAGTGGTGTGCATTACCCCTCTCTTCCTCTCCTCCTCTAGACTCCGTTCAGCCCACTTGCGCTTCGTTTCAAAGTTGGCTGGCAACTTCTTTTTTCTGTCTTCTTCCACAACTTCCTGGTGATTTATTTTCCTTGCTTCATTCTACAATGCAAACACTGGCTAATATGCTAACTCAGTAGAAGATTCAGATGATACGATAATAAATGTACTTATAACAATCTACCGATTACATCTAAAACCGATGATATAGACTCTATATCTATATTATAGATACACGCCAGTGATATAATACAAATATATTATATGTCATAGAAGATGTATGTTTACTTTGGACATGATGTTACTTCCATGTACTAAACCATTAGAAGTTGTTGACCTAGTCAATCCGTGCCCGTAACATACATGATACAGGAAACTTATGCTCTACAAACTCAGGATTAGCACTTCTGTTATCTATTCCGGTAAATTTAGAAATTAAACTTGAAAAATATAATGAACGTTCACGAGACTATTATTCAAGGCACTGCACATGCATATCACCAGGAGTGAATACAAACGAAGGAGTGAGCCAGGATAAAATATTGGAAATCCAATGTACACAAGCCCTAATCGACCTAGGATCTATTACGTTCAATTCAACAAACCTAAGCCCAGACTTTATTTCATATATTCCCATAGCACCGTACGTAATCGATTTTCTCATACACGTTTACAATCAGCAGATATCGACAAAAATGCACGACATGATTTAAGAAAATTTCCACCATAAAATCAGAACCTCCTGCTGATTTTTTCCCAAACAAAGACTGTTTGTCTGCTATTAAAGCACTGTCCGTCACTAGTGTCAGAAACTGAGTTCGTTAGGAGTATCGAGCAACGCAATTATGACTTCTGACTTGTGGTACCATACTCTAAGCCTGACCTGTAGAAACAGCTGTTTACGCTAGATGCACCTTCCACCACCACCACCTACAAGCTATCTGGGACTAGGGAGTGTGTATAATCAAAGAACCTACCAGTAAAAACCAATGTTACTATATGAAGTGTTGTTGTTTAGGAAGAATAAAATTAATGGAAATGAAATGGAAATGGGTTAGAAACCCTTTTATGCAAGAAGCTAGGTTAACATTTGAAGTAGATTCAGAGCTCAGGCATGTTGCATTATACATAATATATCGTAGGTAGACACTGTCTATTATTAGAAATTCAGTATTCACAGGCGCTGTCTACTAGACAGATCCTGTAAATACTTAATTTCTAATAATCCAGCCTTGCACACTCCTTTGTTTTTATTCACTACTGATGTCACAAAATAGGATACTGTAAAAACCAGACTCAATGCGTTAGTAGCTGCCACAAGTTCCAACGCACCCTTCTCAGGTGCAACTCTTTTAGTTTCTTCATTCGCTCGGCTCTTTTCTCTCCAGCAGAAATCTCTCCAGCGCTATCTTCCTGCTTGACCTCACTCATGCTTGCTGGAGTCCTGGCTAGTAGATGCCTTGAAGTTAATGTCTAACGGCTAGTCATATAAAAAACACAAATGTATGTACGTATTTTTTATATAAAAATCAGTCACTCAGAAGATTCCGAGAGCCCCAGATTCCCAGAACGAATTCCCAATGCCAAATGAATTAGTTCTCTCTGTAATCAAAGGCTACAATTACCAGTCATCTACTCGCTGCCCATGTACAGTCCACAGGCACTTGGAATATTTTAATAATACAAGTGCCGAGGAGCGACAGCGCTCATCTCACGTCTACTGTGGTGACTCTGTGGTGGAGTGGTGGGATTCTAGTAAACCTTGTTAGTCCCAAATGTGTTCACATATGCGCCGAAACAGTGGAAGGCACAGGGATGGTATCAGGAACCTTCTCGAAGAAATGTTTGTTGGGATCGTTATGAAAGTTTCTACAAGATGGCGAGTACGTTTAAGTGTCTTAAGATTAAAGATGGAAGCTCCCATCGTACGTAGTAGCAACACCTATTTGCAAGACAGAATAGGTAAGCACTCATCCATTTACCTACGCAAGCCTACAGGCTGAAATAGAGAGCTGCCACCTGTAACTAATTAATGCAGGCAAAAACTACACAGTACTATCACCACCACATGCACTGGCAGTGGCATAAGTTACATGTAACACACTGACAGTACACAATGCCATAAAATT
>NW_014577689.1:97535-112045 GCF_000485595.1 Priapulus caudatus
GTTTTTTTAGGGCGCCGGTGCACCGCCAGGAAGGCTTTTGGGATCGTCCTGCCGGTCGATGTTGAAGGGGGGGAGGAGTGTAGCGGTGGCACCGATCTCTCGCAGAAATTGTCCGGGCAAAGGCGAACTCTGGGGCGGAACTGGCGTCGGCAATGGCGGGCGATTGCTATGACGTCAACGACGACGCGGCGGTTGCCGGCGGCTGTATCATCATGTATCGTCAAAATTCACGTATCGTCAGCATATTGGTTCACATTTTTCAAGTACGTTTGGTATATTGTTGATGTATATGAATAATAGTAATGGACCCTGTACGTAACGTATTAAGTCACTGTTGACAGTGTTGTCTCATGTTAAATGGTAACTACACATCTGCCTTGTAATAAAAAACTCTATATGACACCAGTTTTACTCAACTTTATACTATTTCTATAACTGTATCTCATAGCATTGAAAAAATGACAAGTGTATACCATAAGTGGTAGAAATATTAATAGTAAGTCCCTCCAAATATACGAATATACATTCAAATAAAGTTCCGAAAAATATATTAGACATTTTATTAATATTTAATTATTTTCACACACAATGTACATTAGTGATTGCTATACAGTGAAACAATACACAAATAACAAATAACCACATGGAATTATAAAATTGGTCGATTCCACTTTTCCTTTCACATCAAATAATGGAAACAACCTTTAAAGATGCTTTCATTTTACACTAAGCTGATTGTCCTTACGAAAGAGTTAAGGTGCATGGGGGAGGGGTTCTTCAAAAGGAAAGGAAGCATGGCAACTAAATGCAGCCTGAAACTGGAAGGGAGGTGTTGACAAGCGATGGGCAGCAGCTCACATTTTCATCAGTGCTCCAGCTTCGCGAAGTCATGAACATACCTATACCAGATATACAATCGTACTGTTCACGGTGGAGCTAATGTAAAGTATGGGTTGCAGATGTCACAAATAGTAGTTGAGTGATTGAAAATGTAGCGACTGCGGTTGCATAATATGTTGGTCGGCGGTAGCGTGTTTGTTGTAGTATGGATGATGGAGATGCGAAACGGTTGAGAGGGGGTTGTTGTACATGTGGGCAGCAGGTGGTTGTCCGGGCGCGTGCGACGTCCTCTGTTATCTAGAAATGTATAAAGGAGAAGGTTCTTGGTGGTGAGAGAGGTCGGACGTGAGTGCGCGAGGCACGCGTCTGCGTGCCTCTGTGCGAGCGTATGTGGTTTGAGAAACAATATACTATTTGCTGAACACTACTGCTTGGAGTTTGGAGTTTCATTATCCATCGCTACAACAGATCTACACTTCAACGGGTAACGTCATCATCGTCGTTACACTAACACTGCTAATAGAGCACACGATTGACTAGGCACACAGGGAGAAAGACCATCATATATAATATTGACTCGGCAGCTGATTGAGAATAGCAAGGCAGGAGGACAAAGGTCTACTCGGTGATGGAAGAGGGAAACAGTGGATTCGAGGCAACATCCACGGCTAGGTCTCATGACAACCCAGCCAGGCTCCAACAGCACTAGCTATAGCTGTAGTGTTTCTAGCTAGAGGAAGGACCCTTCAGCGCTGGTATGGAATGCTTCAAAATGATCACAGAAAAAATGGGACTGGTACAAAGGCATGGTTTAAAAAAACTGGGGATGTCATGGGCTTTTAACCTACCTATCAACGAAACAGCGATGAATTATGCGATGCGCTTAATAGGTTCGTGCTATGATGTCTACAGACAGAAAAACACAATGGCAATTCACATTCACAATATGGTTTAAATCACCATGAAATCATTAATTATTAGCCAGACATGTTAATAAAATCACAGAGCGAGTCCCACTGCAATGCCACACACAAACATAAGGCACGTTTCACAAATAACACACCTGTTTTTCACATGTATGACCACCCTACCCCCATTTTTCCCCCAATAAGCCCCATTTCACAGACAAGTAGCCGTTTTTATAATAAGGCCCGTCTCGCACGGGATAACGCCACGTTTTTTCTCGCTTCCGCCACGTCTAGTGTATCTTGCATTCCCCCTTCAGCTGCACGGATAGGCTGTCCTGGTCTTGCACGTCAATGGTCAGTGTGTGACAGTAAACGCCCGTCCGGTTTGGCCGGAAGTAGATCGGTAGCGAAACGAAGTGATGTGACTTCAGCGACACGTGCTTGTTCTTGTCGGACACGTTGAACGGCGAAATGCAGATATTCTATAACAACTATTTCATTAGGTGCAATATTGACTGTTCATTTGTTGATTAAACCTCGTTCCTAACAATCAATGTTTTTAACCTCGTTCCTGACAAAGTTTATGGAATTCCTGGAACGAGGTTGGGAGGAATGTCTCCCCGACGACCAAGCTTCAACAAAGAGGGTCGCCATGTTGGGTGCAGTAGTTCCCCCCTCTAGCGGCAGAAAACGGCGAAACAGTTGGCCCGCAGGTTATAGGAGAACAGACCACTTGGAACTTCTCAATCTCAGCTTGGAACGTCTAAATACAAAAAAATAATGGTAAATAAACACGAAATCAAATGTACCAAAGTCTTAATGTTTCTCTACTCTATTTCGCCTATAATCACCGACACCTGTAAATGGCGGTCAAATGCTCATCTGCAACACACAAGTACACCGAACGCCCGCCCGCGCTGTGCTGCATGCAGAAAACATGATAAACAGAGAGATGATAAGAACTCTCTTATTGCATGTTGTTTGTGCACGCAGCACAGCGCGGCCGGGCGTTCGGTGTACTTGTGTGTTGCAGATGAGCATTTGACCGGCATTTACAGGTGATTATAGGCGAAATAGAGTAGAGAAACATTAAGACTTTGGTACATTTCGTGTTTATTTACCTTTTTTTTATTGAGACGTTCCAAGTGCCTGTGTCAGAGTGAGACCACTATTAAATCCTCTACTTAAGAATTGAATTTCAGGAGCTGAAAAATAGTATTTCGACCACTTTTGGCCGAGTGGCAATATTAAAGCTAGGTAGCCATTTACTTCAGCTGTGCACCATTAGAGTTATGACATATATGTTGTCTGGCGTTTTAAAAAAAATATCGCGAATTTACTAACCGACACCACATTTGTGCCTGAAAAACAGTCACGCAGTCGAATGGGGGCCATACATTGAAAGAATTCGTTTTAAATTACCAGTAACCATCCACCCATCTCCATCTGCATGTCATTGACACGATATCCAGCCTAAATAATGGCAACCACAAAACATCGCGTCAGCTTTAGTGCACGAGCTGCAGGCACTCCGATTGGTCGGCCGATGACGCGTCACATCCTCTAACCTAACAGGGTAATGAACCGGAAGTGATTTAATAGTAGTCATGTGTCATGACCATCGCCTTGTGCCCTCGGACGTGTGTTCCAGATGGGAAAGGATGGGAGATGGCCGGAGCGGCATGCCGCTACCCCCTTGAACCGGTTGTGTAGTGAGGGCTATCTCCGGTGGAAGACGGCGCCGGGACCGAGCGCCCAGGAGGCGGCGGCGACAGCGAGCGGCCGAATCATTCTGCGCCCGGCGCGTAGGGGTAGACGGCCGTATGCTCGGGTGGTGGCAGGCGCCCCGCCCACACCGGTTCCCGCACCGCAGGCTTCGAAGCGGGCGTGCCCCATACCTGTGCCCCGGAAGGCAAAGGTGCACGCTGCCGGGGTAGCGCTGCCTGCAGCAGTGGCAACCACCGAGCGCACGACGTCGGCTCCAACGACGGAGCGTGTGGCATCGAAGGGAGCGAAACGTGCGGCGAGACGGACCGCAGCGGCGGCGAGACGAGCGTCGGCTGCGACGAGACCAGCCCCATCAGCTGCGTGGGGTCGAGCGCCAGCGGAGTCGTCCGCGTCCGCGGCCGAATCAATGATGTCAGCTGAATCGCGGGCGGCCTCCATGGCTGTAGAGCCAGCGGTTGCGGTCGGCTTGCCGCGTAGTGATCGGGCCGCGTTCAGGGAGTTCTGTACCTTGTGGGGAAACCTGCCGGATAGGGCTCTTGGGGTCTGGGACAGTCCGGAGTTCAGCAGTGCGAGTGGCGCACCGGCACCGGAGCTCGTGCACCAGATGGGGATAGTGCAGTTGCACCAGGCCGTTGCCTGGGCCCAGGCCCAACAACGCATCGCGCATCAGGTCGAGAACGCAGTCCTGGCGGAGCTCAAGCGGAGGATGGAGACCACCCTGAGCTTGTGGCACCCCGGGGACGAGACGTCACAGCAGTAGGGCAGCTGCGTTTTTTTAGGGCGCCGGTGCACCGCCAGGAAGGCTTTTGGGATCGTCCTGCCGGTCGATGTTGAAGGGGGGGAGGAGTGTAGCGGTGGCACCGATCTCTCGCAGAAATTGTCCGGGCAAAGGCGAACTCTGGGGCGGAACTGGCGTCGGCAATGGCGGGCGATTGCTATGACGTCAACGACGACGCGGCGGTTGCCGGCGGCTGTATCATCATGTATCGTCAAAATTCACGTATCGTCAGCATATTGGTTCACATTTTTCAAGTACGTTTGGTATATTGTTGATGTATATGAATAATAGTAATGGACCCTGTACGTAACGTATTAAGTCACTGTTGACAGTGTTGTCTCATGTTAAATGGTAACTACACATCTGCCTTGTAATAAAAAACTCTATATGACACCAGTTTTACTCAACTTTATACTATTTCTATAACTGTATCTCATAGCATTGAAAAAATGACAAGTGTATACCATAAGTGGTAGAAATATTAATAGTAAGTCCCTCCAAATATACGAATATACATTCAAATAAAGTTCCGAAAAATATATTAGACATTTTATTAATATTTAATTATTTTCACACACAATGTACATTAGTGATTGCTATACAGTGAAACAATACACAAATAACAAATAACCACATGGAATTATAAAATTGGTCGATTCCACTTTTCCTTTCACATCAAATAATGGAAACAACCTTTAAAGATGCTTTCATTTTACACTAAGCTGATTGTCCTTACGAAAGAGTTAAGGTGCATGGGGGAGGGGTTCTTCAAAAGGAAAGGAAGCATGGCAACTAAATGCAGCCTGAAACTGGAAGGGAGGTGTTGACAAGCGATGGGCAGCAGCTCACATTTTCATCAGTGCTCCAGCTTCGCGAAGTCATGAACATACCTATACCAGATATACAATCGTACTGTTCACGGTGGAGCTAATGTAAAGTATGGGTTGCAGATGTCACAAATAGTAGTTGAGTGATTGAAAATGTAGCGACTGCGGTTGCATAATATGTTGGTCGGCGGTAGCGTGTTTGTTGTAGTATGGATGATGGAGATGCGAAACGGTTGAGAGGGGCAGGAGTAAGAAATAATAGGACTATATGTATCTTACTGCTGATAAATGTTGCGTCGGGGGTAGCGTTTTGTTTGTACGTATGGAGATTGGAGATGCCGAAACGTTGAAGGGGTTTGTTTGTACATGTGGGCAGCAGGTCTTGTGTTTGTCCCGGTGTGCTCGTGCGACGTCCTCATGTTTATCTAGAAATGTATAAAGCGAAGGTTCTTGTGGTGATAAGAGTCGGCGACGGAGTGCGCGCGGCATCGCTTCTGCGTGCCCTCTGTCGAGCGTGATGTGGTTTGAGAACCATACTACTACTGTGCTGAACCTACTGCTTGAGTTATTTTCATTAATTTATCCATCGCTACAACCGATCTACACTTCAACGTAACGTCATCATCGCTCGTTACAGTAACACGGCTAATATAGCATCACATTGACTAGGCACACAGGAAGAAAGACATCATATATAATATTACTTCGGCAGCTGAATTGAGAAAATAGCAACGCAGGACGAGCAAAGGTTACGTCGGATGCATGAAGAGGAAACAGGTGAGTTCGAGGCACACATCCACGCTAGTTGTCCATGACATACCCAGCCAGGCTCCAACAGCACTTATATAAGCTGTAGTGTTTCTAGCTAGAGAAGACCGCTTCAGCGCTGGTAATGGAATGCTTCAAAATGATTCATCAGAAAACAATGGACATAGGTACTAAAGGCATGGTTTAAAAAACTGGGGATCAGGGCTTTAACGCTACCTACACTCCGAAACCAGCGCTTGAATTATGTCGATGCGGCGTAATAGGTTCGTGCTATGAATGTCACAACAGAAAACACAATGGCAATTCACATTCACAAATAATGGTTTTAAATCACCATGAGATATCATTAATTAATTAGCCAACATGTTAATAAAATCACATGAGCGAGTCGCATCTTGCAATGCCAACACACAAACATAAGGCACGTTCACAATAACACACCTGTTTTTTCACATGCTATTGACCCCCTAGAACGCCCCATTTTTCCCGGCAATAAGCCCCATTTCACAGACAAGTAGCCGTTTTAAGTAATAAGGCCGTCTCGCACGGGGATAACGCCACGTTTTTTTCGCTCTCCGCACGTCTAGTGTATCTTGCATCCCCCTTCAGCGCACGATAGCTGTCTGGCCTGTCACGGTCAAATGTCAGGTTGTGTGACAGTAAAACCCGTCCGGTTTGGCCGAAGTAGATCGTAGACGAAACGAAGTGATGTGACTTCAGCGACACGTGCTTGTTCTTGTCGGACACGTTGAACGGCGGGCTGGGCAACGCTACGTTCAGCTGCAGTTAACACACGAATAGTCGTTAATACACAACGCCTCGGTCAGCTGCAGTTAACACACGAATAGTCGTTAATACACAACCGCCTCGGTCAGCTGCAGTTAACACACGAATAGTCGTTAATACATTCAATCCTTCGTCAGCTGCAGTAACATCACGTAGTAGTCTTAATACACACCACTTTTTTTCGGTCAGCTGCCAGTTAAACACAGCGAATAGTCTTAAACCACTGCCTGTCGGTCAGCTGCAGTAACACACCGACTAGTACGTTATACAAGCAATGCCTTCGTCAGGTTCTGCAGTTAACACAGCCGAGAGTAGTCGATTAAATTCCAACAGCCATTGGTCAGCTGTGGCAGTTAATCACACCATAGTCCCCGTTATATGACACACTGGCTCGGTCCAGCTGCAGTTACAACACAATAGTCGTTAAATACACAATGCCTCGATCAGCTGGCATGTTTAACACACGAATAGTCGTTAATACACAACGCCTCGGTCAGCTGCAGTTAACACACGAATAGTCGTTAATACACAGACCGCTCAAAATGTACAAAGCTTTCTTTTCTTACAGCCACTACTGTTCTAGGTCTGTGTAGATACACACAGCTACACACACACACTCAACTCTGTCTAGCTACATATACGCACATGTAAAATAGTATATTGCGTCTATCAGGTCTGGGATGATTTGACATACAGTAAAAACCCGCGTATAAGAATATAGATTTTAAGAACCTGTTAGGCTAAAATTTCCCATTTAGACCCCTTTACATAAGAACCTGTTTTAGGCTAAGATTTTAAAGTAGGTTCTTAATTCAATGCAGATGAAGACTTAAAAAGACGAGCTCAACAATACCGATGAATGTGCCAGCACCTTTTTTTGGCACGCATCTTTTTGCATATTGTTTTGTTTCCTTGGATACATACTGTATCATACAGTATGGTAAGCACTGAAAAACTTACACTGTAGCCCATCATGGGTATTATAATTAGCAAAAATTGCAGTCCTTGTAAGAAAATTTTAACACAATTTGAATCAAGTATAAGCTTATACATATTAAAAGTAGAAACAATTAAGAACCTATTTAAGAACCTTTTGAGCCTCATTTTTCAGTAAGCACCATTTATATAAGAACATATTGAGGCTAACTTGGAAAAATCTATGTTCTTATATGCGGGTTTTTACTGTAGTTATACTCACAGCGTAATTACAATCTGTCTTGTTACAAATCTGTAGTTTTAACTTGGATGTGGACCCAAGGTCTACACTGCCAAAGTCAAGCTCTTGCTGTCTAGCAGTGACAGGTTTGTATCTGAAATATGCATAGTAAAGCATTTAACTTCATTGCATCAATAT
Source organism: Priapulus caudatus (assembly GCF_000485595.1). Classification (NCBI taxonomy): domain Eukaryota; kingdom Metazoa; phylum Priapulida; class Priapulimorpha; order Priapulimorphida; family Priapulidae; genus Priapulus; species Priapulus caudatus. Next base: position 105,525 of record NW_014577689.1, read on the forward strand.
ATGGTGCATACAACAACCATGCATAGTTTACGTTTAGTTGAAATGTCATATGCTCCTTTTCTGAAATTTCATCTGATTCTCAATATTACATATATGACATAAAATTTAATCGCCATTGAAAACCAGTCATCAATGCCACACGTTTAATTGAAGATAAATTTAATAAGGATTTATGATTATTAAAAAGTCGCCATGCATGTAATAATTAAAATTTCAGAAGGCATGTAAAGCAATAAGACAATTCATCTCCACATGCAAATTAGAGTCAATTATGTGCATTGTAGGCAGCCTGCATACATAGATAAACTTCGTTAGATAAAATCAGTTTGGAGACGTATGCTGAGAAAGGACAGCATGACTAGTGTTGGGACTGTCGAAAGTAAAACACAGCTGGAAATTAACAGATGCGATTAAAAGCAATTAAAGCATGTCAGAGGATTAGTGGGGTGTCGTAAATTAGCTTGAGCTCTTACAGCACGCCGGATCCAACATGCGTTCCAAGCCTGGGGAGAAACCTGGTATATATAACATATAAAGTTAAATAAAGTTAAATCCCTTCCCGTGCCTATGTGGCGCATAGGGCGGTGCTTATCTCCGTTTCCTTAACCCGTCCACTGGTAGCACTGTAGTTCAATATATTATATAATAATATTATGATTATAAAAATTAACACAGTTCTATACTATATATTGTATAGTATTGTTACATATTGCTACACATCGGTTGTCTAATTTGTTTGTGTAAATCATCGCATTCCCTCGTGAAGGGTACAGCCGTACTATAAGCCATATCGGAAAGTTCCCACCGCCATATTGAGATCAGGTAGGGGGGGGGGGTGATAAGTTGCCTATATATAACATAGTTCGATAGTACTAGTCTAGGTTTTTTTATTTATAATTCTCTTCAATTCACAGGTGCGTTTCTGTTTACAGAAACGTTTACAAATATGATTGTGGTCATTTGGGATATTTTGAAATGTTTGTGTTAATGCAAAAATCACACGAGTGTTTACATTAATCATGTACTTTCCTAAACGTGCCTCGGCCATTTTATCCCCCTTTTTCTAAGACCTAAATGTCCACAGATGCACTTTCCGATATCACTTATTGACAAAAAAAATGACTACATCCGTCTCCTGCTCACCCTGATGAAGCTGTTGTTGGAATCGCCCTCTTTGTCCCATCGCCGTAAATTCGCAGCGTTCGAACCTCAGTCCGTGTTCCCAGAGACAACTCCACTTTCCATATCTGATGATAGCTGTAAAAAGGATTTTTATAGTCAACATGCTTCTTAATAATCTGCAATCAAATTTTCATTGTGCATTAGTTTTATGGCGCTGACCTAACATCTGTCCTCTCACGTGTGGCCTCCTCTAAAGCATCTACAGGATCTGCTTGTAGAAATTAGACTGCTAACGACGAACGAGGTTTGACCAGGCGCGGATTTAGGCCGGTTTGCACCGGTTTCCAGAAACCGGTCACAGGTCTCAAAATTCACCAGAATGCACCAAATATAGCCTAATTAAAAAATTCCTGGGGGGGGAGGCATGTCCCCGGACCCCCTAGCTGCAGAAGAACATATGGAAACTGGTCACCCAAACCCTCTGGATCCGCCCCTGGTTTGACTGTAGTGTAATTGAGTAGCAGTTCATAAATAAGATTACGGTGACTTCAGTCTGGGCACGTTTCGGATTTACTTATGGTTAATGATGCAAATAATACAGTGTATTATGTTGTAATTTATATTTACATGGTTACGCATGATCAGAATTTTATATTACTAGCCTATGTTGCAATTTTATTTTTGTGATTATGTTTTTAATTGCCAGATTAATTGTTGATTGTGATAGGTGTGTGTGTGTGCATGCACGAATAGGAGCGAGTGTGCACATGCATGCATGCATGCATGTATATAATACTAATACAGTAATTTGGTCAGAGTGACTTCTGCTCAGAAAAGTTGAATGAAATTTAATGAATATATTTATGAAGTACACACACTATTACATATTACCATAGCTATATACCAACTGTTGTGTTGTAATAAAATGTGTTGTAGTGATATCTAATGATATTACGTACATAAAACTACACGTTTATACATAGAATATTGTTATAAACAACTGCCCTACCAGAATTTTGAAAAGGTCCATTTTCAATTTTTTTTACGGCATACTCAAATGCCACACACGCATACTCAACTAGAAAGGGCAGTTAATTGTCGCCAACTACATGTATCCCCGCGTGTTCTCGTCCCAAGATGTGTAAGTATACAAAGTTTGGTCGCGCTAGTCAATTAGGGGGCGGAGTTATAGGAGTGGAAGAGAGTATGATGAAGGTCAAGGTCAAAGGTCAAGGTCAAATAAAGCCACAGTGACCTGGTTTTGGTACGCCAACACACATTCTCCCCAAGAGATGTGTAAGTATACCAAGTTTGGTAGCACTAGGGTCAATTAGGGGCACCCGAGTTTATAGAGCGGAAGGGAAATATGATCAAGGTCAAATAAAGGTCGTAGTGACCTGGTTTTGGTACGCAACACACCCTTCTCCCGCAAGATGTGTAAGTACCAAGTTGGTAGCACTAGTCAATTAGGGGCCCGAGTTAAGAGGCGGAAGGGAAATATGATCAAGGTCAAGGTAAAGGTCAAATAAAGGTCACAGTGACCATGGTTTGGTACGCCTGCGCACTTTCTCCCCAAGATGTGTAAGTATACCCAAGTTTGGTAGCGCTAGGTCAATTAGGGGCCGAGTTAGAGAGCGGCGAAGAAAATATGATCAAGGTCAAGGTAAAGGTCAAAATAAAGGTCGCAGTGACCTGGTTTTGGTGGCGCTGCTGCACCTTCTCGCCCAAAGATGTGTAAGTATACCAAGTTTGGTAGACGGCTAGGCAATTAGGGGCCGAGTTAGAGAGCGGAGGAAAAAATATATGATCAAGGTCAAGGTAAAGGTCAAATAAAGGTCGCAGTGACCTGGTTTTGTACGGCTGCTGCTCACCTTCTCCCCAAGATGTGTAAGTATACAGCAAGTTTGGTAGCGCTAGGTCAATTAAGGGGCCGAGTTAGCAGAGCGGAAGGGAAAATATGATCAAGGTCAAGGTAAAGGTCAAATAAAGGTCGCATTGATCTGGTTTTTGGTACGCTGCTCACCTTCTCCCCAGTGTGTAAGTATACCAAGTTTGGTAGCGCTAGGTCAATTAGGGGTCGAGTTATAGAGCGGAAGAGAAATTGTCTGCGGCGCGCGGCTGGGGAGACATGAAACCATATTATCCCCGCCGACTTCGTCGCGGGGATACAATTATATCTCAAGGCCACAGCAGCAATAACTCCATGATATAGTCAAATGGCCACACACCATACTGCCATACTCATTATATACTCAAATGCCACACCACAATACTCAATTATATACTCAAATGCCACACACCATAGTACATAACTCAATCTTATATAATCAATGCCACACACCATACTCAAAGTTATATACTCCAAATGCCATACGCGGTAGATCAAGGACAGACAAGCATACAGCACATACCGGCCAGCGTTCATCGGTGTAAACCTGACTGGTACTGTCGTCGTTCCGCCATACTGCACAGTCCACGCAGATTTCGCAACGTGGAACACCATTGAGCTGGATGGCTGCATGGGACCAGCTCCAACCTACAATTATACTATATTATATACTATATATTATTATTATTATATATTATAATAGACAAGACATGCAGAACTCATCACCGTTTCTGTATTCTGTTCTCTCCGTCCTGCATTCTGTTCTCTCCATCCTGTATTCTGCTACATGTAGTTGAATCGCGTTGAATTCCACTTAGATTTATACATCCAGACGAGGCACCATCCACTGTACTATTAAGCATACTACAGTAGGTTTGGAACTAGAAGTTATGCGTCCTTGCAAATGATCTCAACCATCAACAGCTAACTAATTTGTGTAATTGTTATATTACACACACGTTCTCACATTATGTGTACATGAAACAAATACATGTACAGAGAAAAACCTTATTGAAGGGGTTACAGCCCTATAGACCGAAGGCCCGATAGACCGAAGGTCCGCGAATACGCCGCGAAGGTATTATTCAAATACGCTAGTGGCTACAACGTCGCGGCAATCAGGTCGCGCTATGCCTCCAGAGCTAACGCACATCCGGACATCCCACTGATGCCGTATCGAACGTGAAATATGCCTGCGCACAATCCGTCACCGATGTCCACTATAAATCATATGATGCCACTATAAACCATATATATGCCCTAACCCTAACTCTAACCCTTTGCAACATTCAGTCTATCGGACCTTCGGTCTATCGGACCTTCGGTCTATCGGACCTTCGGTCTATCGGGCCTTCGGTCTATCGGGCCTTCAGTCTATCGGACCTTCGGTCTATCGGACCTTCGGTCTATCGGACCTTCGGTCTATAGGTCTGCCCCCGTTACCCGAATAAAGGTACTGTTGAGAGTTGAAATACAGATTCTATATTCTTAACCCCATCCACCCAACCCCTAAACCGTTCTCATCGAATTTAGACGTCTCACAAATTCGACCCCCAGGAACTGTGAAATCCGGAATCCGGATCCGAAGAAAATTCTCCCAAGAAAATTGTCCGACGAAAAATCGACGCCAGGGACCGTGAATTCCGAGAAATTTCTCGGATCCAAAGAAAATTCTTGTCCATGCCAGGGACTAATCTAGCTGCTTATTATGGGCGCCCATGGCGAGCGTAGCAAGCGTAACAAAAATTGTGGAACCGTTGGCAAGCGCAGCGAATCAAAAACATTTTTTAGGTATAGGGCCCATAGATCATATATGTATATAATAACATGAAAATTAATATCATCTTGAGATATAACACAATTGTTTCAATATATCCATGGATATGTTTTCTTTTTACCTCATATAAGTAACAGAATGAACCACTATAACGACGAACGATAGAAACATGGAAATTTAATTTTCACAATTTTCAGAGCTCTGCTAATTTGGGCGTCTTATGAATTTTGTAATTTGGGCGTTATGCTAGGGCCATAATAAAAATATTGTTTGTTTGCCCTCACCCGACCGACCCGCCAAAAAGGAGCCGACAAATTTTTTTAAACAAATTGTATCACTGTACATTATACGTTATATAAATCTGTAGGCAATACATTATATGTACCAAGCAAAACAAACATTCAGCATAAAAGGTATCTTCACACAAGCATACCCGAGCATGTAAACACACACCATGCTGAATTTGTAAAAAGACCCCCCTCAAAAAAAGCCGACCTATCTACCCAAACTTTTCAGCCTGGGTCGGGTGAAGGCAAACAAAGATTTTTTTAATTGTGGCCTAGGGGCCGTAATTTGGGCGCCTGTATTCGGTATGAAAAATGGCTTGGATTAAGCCCTGCCTGCAATATCTCACCATCATATATGTCGGCTCGAGCGGGAACAGCTGCACAGCGACGTTCGCCTCGGCCGCCACCGCCGCCGCCGCGCGCATGTCGACGATGGACCACGACAGCTCGCCGACGCCACCTATGAACGTGTTCGGGAACATGATCTCCTGCGGAGCGATGACGTCGTGCAGGATCGCCGCGCGCGTCTCGGGTCCGGACGCGTCGACTCGGGACTTCGTCGGCGTGGCGACCAGGCTGCTGTGCTCCTGCATGTGTTTCTGCACCGCCGGTGTTTCCGCCTGAAACGTCTACGCGGCAAACGATAGTTGAATGCTCGATAAATAGTTATAGTTAATAATAGAATAGTTAATAGTTAATAGTTAGAACTGCGTCGTGTTTACGACGATAAGAGTAAAGATGACAACATCAGCTTACGGGAATAGCAGAAGATTGTCCACAGCAGAGTAGATTTTCTCATCATCTTCTCCCCCACAGATATGGTAATAAGCCCAGTTAAACGTAACCTCGCCCCCCGTAAATATATTCGCTATATACCACAACCTCTGCCTTGGTGACAACTGACAACCAGCGGCTCGTTGCCCGAAACAAAATCAGTCTTTACATTAACTTAGTCTCGTAGACTGCGTGTAGTTTTTCATACACCGTGTACAGAGGTCCTGTCTACCAGAAAAAGTAAATGTAAATGTAAATGTTATGTTAATGTTATTGTTATGTATGTATTTATAGTTATGTATGTTATTGTTATTATTATATTGTTATGTTATTGTTAATGTTATTGTTATGTATGTATTTATAGTTATGTATGTTATTGTTATTATTATATTGTTATGTTATTGTTAATGTTATTGTTATGTATCTATTTATAGTTGAGTTATGTATGTTATTGTTATTATTATATTGTTATGTTATTGTTAATGTTATTGTTATGTATGTATTTATAGTTATGTATGTTATTGTTATTATTATATTGTTATGTTATTGTTAATGTTATTGTTATGTATGTATTTTATAGTTATGTATGTATTGTTATTATTATATTGTTAATGTTATTGTTATGTATGTATTTATAGTTATGTATGTTATTGTTATTATTATATTGTTATGA